>NC_038241.2:18692731-18693512 GCF_000004515.6 Glycine max | reverse complement strand
TAGAACGGCTGGTCATGATATTATGTCAGGGTTTGGCCAGCGTTCGGGGATAAAGGGGATGTCCCACATTATTTCCATGATATACATGCAACAATGATGATTAGGAAATTTTATGCAAAACTGGTCATGCATGCACCCATGTGGACACTCAAGCATCAAGTTTTTATGGTCATGTGACACTAGGGCTCAGGATTCATTTTCCCTACGTAAGTCAACCTAGTGTTTCCAAAATATGTTCCTTTATCAAATCATGCATTCATCCGAGTCCATTTTGGGCGTTCGAGAAAATTTTCACAGCACTCACCCTTCAGGTGTATACACATTTTTTCAAAAACTGGTTATGATGAGTGAATTTTTCAAAGAAAAGCTGGAAGTTATCTCTTTTTACAAGCATGTTGTTTTGTAGCTAGACAACCTTTATTATTTTTTATTTTCTATTTTTTTCTTCCTTCTTATTCTTTTCTTGCTCGCTCTCTTTTTGCTCTCTTTTTTTCCATGAGGTATTTTGCTACCTAAACATACGTATATTTTTGTGAAGTATTTTGCTATATACATGCGTGTCCCAGGTATCTTGCTTCCTAAACATACATATATATGTTTTGTGAGATATTTTTGCTATATACATGCATATCCAAGGTATCTTGCTACCTAAACATACATATATATATTTTGTGAAGTATTCAAGGTATCTTTCTACCTAAACATACATATATACATATTTCTTTTTGTGAGGTATGACTACCTTCCGAGCTTGTGCTTGTTTTATTTAAATTCCTAGGAT
>NC_038241.2:18644641-18692631 GCF_000004515.6 Glycine max | reverse complement strand
CGCGCGCGCGCGCGCGCTCGCGCGCGCGCGCTCTCTATCTATCTCTCAATATATATATATATATATCAGGCGTCCAGCTCAAGACGTTAAAGAAGCGCTACTAGGAGGCACCCTAGTACCTTTTGAATCTATATATATATATATATATATATATATATATATATATATATATATATATATATATATATATATATATATATATATATATATATATATATATATATATATATATATATATATATATATATATATATATATATATATATATATATATATATATATATATATATATATATGTTTAGGTAGCAAGATACCTTGGATATGCATGTATAAAGCAAAAGTACCTCACAAAAATATACACATGTTTAGGTAGCAAAATACCTCATGGAAAAAAAAGGAAAAAAAAAACAAAAAAAACAAACAAGAAAAAGAAATAAACAAAAAAGGAAGAAAAAAAGAGAGAAAAAAAGAAAAATAAGTTGTCTAGCTGAAAAACCAACATGCTTTTGAAAAGAGATGACTTCCAACTCTTCTTTGAAAAGAAAATTCGCTGATCATAGCTAGTTTTTGAAAAAAAAATGTGTGTACACCTGAAGGGTGAATGCTGTGAAATTTTCCCGAGTACCCGAAATGGACTCGGATGAATGCACAAATTGATAAAAGAACATATTTTGGAAACATTGGGTTGATTTAAAATAAAGGAAATGAATCATGAGCCCTAGCATCACATGGCCATAAAAATTTGACACTTGAGTGTCCACATAGGTGCATGCATGACCAGTTTTGCATAAAATTTCCAAATCACCATTTTTGCATTTCTGTCATGGAAATAATGTGGGGCATCCCTTTTTATCCTTGAACCAAACCAAACCCTGACATGTATCATGCCTAGCCATTCTACAAGTCTTGAGCCAAAATCCTGACTCACCATAAACCTTGACCCAGGGTGAGAATGTCAATCCTTACCCTCGGAAGCAAAAAAAAAGAGAGAGAAGGAAAATTTCCAATCAAAGAAAAAGAGAAGGAAAATTTCCAATCAAAGGAAAAAAGGAAGCAAGGAAATTCCCAATCAAAGAGTGGGAGAAAGAAAAAAGAAAAGAAAGAAAATTCCCAACCAAAGAATGGGAGAAAGTAAAAAAGAAGAAAGCTCCTGGTCAAAGAAACCAGAAGAAATGTGCAGAGAGGTCTTTGGACCAGACAATATCTGAACAATACAGAATTGTCACCAAATGAACAAAAGAAAGAAAAGGAAACCATGACCTAAAAATGGTCTTCTCCCTTTGATTACCAACCAAAATCCTGTGCGTCGGTGACTTGTTCGCCTCGCGCAAAACCAAAACAGAAAAGGAAAAGGCCAAAAACACACAAAAGCCGAAAAACCCACCAAAAGAACCCATTCCCAAGGGAAGCCCTATTGATCCATGATCACGCATGTAATTTTTGATTTGATAGGAAATAATTTGCAAAGTCAAGTCATGACATATCTATGGTTCGGAATTAGGATGAAACACTTACCTGTGCGAGATTGATACACTTTGAGTGGATTTCTTTTATTTTTGTCGAACCCAGTGTTTCCTCTAAATGGTCATTTAGAAACGAAATGCTAACATCCAAAATCTCATTTATGGTTATGAGGGATTTCATCAGCATACTCTCCTTCCCCGGTAGACGCATTGTTTTTCACTCAAAAAAGCATATGCTGCTCTAATCAGTTGGAATATTTGTCTCTTTGCTAAAGCATGCTTGCATTTTAGTGGAGAAAACACCGAGACTTTTTCAAGTCTCACAAGTTATCCAGAACTACGTAGGTCTGAGTTCCTCATTGGAGGATACGTAGGAGCAAGAGCCTTGCTTTTGTCGGCCGCCCCACAAGCTCTGTCATACTGACCCTGAGGTCATGTGACATGCGGAGACAAAATTTGGTCATTCTGCACCCCTTTGTCATTCAGACACAGTCGTGTCCGATGGCACGCAGAGACAAATTATGGTCATTCTGCACCCTTTTGTCATCCAGAGGCGGCGGGCCCGATGACATGCGGAGACAAAATTTGGTCATTCCGCACCCTTTTGCCATTCAGACACAGTCGTGTCCGATGGCACGCAGAGACAAATTATGGTCATTCTGCACCCTTTGTCATCCAGAGGCGGCGGACCCGATGACATGCGGAGACAAAATTTGGTCATTCCGCACCCCTTTGCCATTCAGACACAGTCGTGTCCGATGGCACGCAGAGACAAATTATGGTCATTCTGCACCCTTTGTCATCCAGAGGCGGCGGGCCCGATGACATGCGGAGACAAAATTTGGTCATTCCGCACCCCTTTGCCATTCAGACACAGTCGTGTCCGATGGCACGCAGAGACAAATTATGGTCATTCTGCACCCTTTTGTCATCCAGAGGCGGCGGGCCCGATGACATGCGTAGACAAAATTTGGTCATTCCGCACCCCTTTGCCATTCAGACACAGTCGTGTCCGATGGCACACAGAGACAAATTATGGTCATTCTGCACCCTTTGTCATCCAGAGGCGGCGGGCCCGATGACATGCGGAGACAAAATTTGGTCATTCCGCACCCCTTTGCCATTCAGACACAGTCGTGTCCGATGGCACGCAGAGACAAATTATGGTCATTCTGCACCCTTTTGTCATCCAGAGGCGGCGGGCCCGATGACATGCGGAGACAAAATTTGGTCATTCCGCACCCCTTTGCCATTCAGACACAGTCGTGTCCGATGGCACACAGAGACAAATTATGGTCATTCTGCACCCTTTGTCATCCAGAGGCGGCGGGCCCGATGACATGCGGAGACAAAATTTGGTCATTCCGCACCCCTTTGCCATTCAGACACAGTCGTGTCCGATGGCACACAGAGACAAATTATGGTCATTCTGTACCCTTTTATCATCCAGAGGCGGCGGGCCCGATGACATGCGGAGAAAAAATTTGGTCATTACGCACCCCTTTGCCATTCAGACACAGTCGTGTCCGATGGCACGCAGAGACAAATTATGGTCATTCTGCACCCTTTGTCATCCAGAGGCGGCGGGCCCGATGACATGCGGAGACAAATTATGGTCATTCCGCACCCCTTTGCCATTCAGACACAGTCGTGTCCGATGGCACGCAGAGACAAATTATGGTCATTCTGCACTCTTCGTCAATCGCGGCCGACAAGCCCGTTGACACGCGAAGATTTACATCATCTTCCGCACTCACAAGATCTGTCATACTGACCTTTGAGTCACGCTGACGGGCGGAAATACGCGTGTGGTTATCCGTATAAACATTCTTTTGCTATCTGTAAGAAAGAACGCTTGATAGCATGCAGAGACTGACATCGTCTTCTGCACCTTTTGTTCCCCCGGGAACAACAAGTCATTTGCATGCGGAAATTTTATGGTCACCCGCGACTCTCGTCAACCGAGAGGAACGAAATTAGTGTCTTATCTTTACTTTCCTTTTATCTTCAATAAAAGACAAGTAAAGAGGGGCAACTGTCATACCCTAATTTCGTTCGGGGACCTTTGCTTGATGACATGCGTCTTTTGTTTGGTCCTTGTAAGGTGCTTGGCACCCATCATTAGGCAATTTGTGAAATTCCGGGACATGCCGAAAAACAAAAGAAAATATTGACGCACAATCCGTAAGGTTCCATGACACACCGGAAATCAAATGGAAGCATCGTTGCACAATTAGTGGGGTTCCGTAACATTCCGTAAGTCAAAAAGGGGATGATTATGTAATCCACAAAGTTCCGTAACATTGTTGAAAGAAAACAAGTATCGTTACGAAATTCGTAAGTTTCCATAACTTTACGAAAAAAGAATCACCAAAAAAAAGCAGAGGGGGTGTACTTAGTAAAAATGGGGGTGCAAATAGCAACTAGGCCCACTTGGGCCCTCCAGAAGATTCCTCCAGAAGGCTGTTGCTTCTGGAGGAAGCAACCCTGCTCGCCTGGGCGAGCTGGGCGGCAAGCATCTCCCCTATTTTGCTATAAATAGGGGAGGAAGTAAGAAGGAAAAGGGTTCAGCCCCTTAGGCACTTCTCTCTCTTTCGAATTTGCTTGGAAAAATTGTGTCCGTGATGAAAATCTAAGCCGAGGCGCTTCCGAAACATTTCCGTAAGGAATTTCGCGAAGGTTTCGACCGTTCTTCGACGTTTTTCATTCGTTCTTCATCGTTCTTCGATCTTCAACGGGTAAGTACCTCGAACCAAGCTTTTCGATTCATTCTATGTACCCATGGTGGTCCACATTGTGTTTCGTGTATTTTTATTCTTGTTTTATTTACTTTTTATACCCCCTTTTGACGTGCTTAAGCCATCTTATTTAAGTCATTTCTCGCTTAAACTAAAAATAAAATAAATTTCCACTGATCGTTTGAATTGTATTATCCGTTAACTTCGGTTAAAATGAATTCCGACCGTTCGGTCGTGCCGTAACCACGTTGGAAATAAAAAAAAAGAGGTAAAATAATAATATAATAATAAAAAAAACGTCTTTTAGTAAAATAAAGCGGAAAATCAATCTGACGTTTTCTCTTTGGGATTTCTCATTCTTAATTGAATTGACTAATAACTAAAGTGAAACTAAAGCTAAAATCAACTCGCCTAGTCAAGCTCGTCCATAAAAATAGGTTTTTGAAGTTTATCATTTCAATTTCTTACTAAGTAAAAAGGATCATTTTCAAGGTCCAACGCCTTAAAATGATCACCTTTTAAGTAAAAAGAATCACTTGATAAAAAAGAACTATGTAGGTCTGATTTCCTCATCGCAATTGAGGAATACGTAGGAGCAAAGGGAAACACCCTTGTCGACCACAAAAAGAGAAAAATATAAAAAGGGTATAAAGGATATGAAGACATAAAAAAGGGAACATAAAAAATCAAAGTCATGTTTGCACATTCGATTAAAGGCTGTCGTCCCTTGGGACGGACGTGTGGGGTGCTAATACCTTCCCCGTGCGTAAATACAACTCCCGAACCTTTCACTTAAAAGTTCGTAGATCGCGTCTTTTCCGGTTTTTCCGATGTTTTCCTCAAATAAACGTTGGTGGCGACTCCGCGCGTATTCCTTTCGTGGAACACGCATCCCGCGAGTCTCGCGTCGCCCTCCCGCCGAAGGGTAGGTTGTTCCAAGTGGGACAAAAGCCTCTGGCTCACCTAGGCCCCCACTTCAGGGTGAAGGAACCAACTCGCCTGGGCGAGCCAGTTACTTCAGAAGTAAGCATCAGCTTGCATGGGCGAGCTACCATTGCCCCAAGTGCCCATTTTCCTATAAATAGGTGTGCTAGGGAGGTTGAGGAGGGGTTCCAAGGTTCAGTACTTGAGGGAATTGAGAGAATTAAGAGAGAAGAAATAGAAAGAAGAAGAAACCAAGCCAAGGCACTGCCAAATCGCGACAGTGATCAATCTCTACGATGTTCTTCGTATGACCGTCGGTTTGTTTTTATTTTTTAGGATTGAATGTGATCTATGTACCCTTTGGGGTCCCCCTTGCTGTTTTGTGCATATTCATCTTCTCCATCTATCATCGTCGATCACTGGTGTTGTAAAGTTGTCTTTAAAGAGATTGAAAGTTAATAAACAAAACCAAGATAAAACCAACTCATAACTAATTTCTTTTTATCAAATATCACTTAAGATCATTTCAAGGTCCAATGCCTTACGATTCTCTTTGCTTTTCAAAATTTAAAACATCGTTTCAAGGTTCAACACCTTAAACAACTTTTTTGTTCGCAAATAAAAGGAATCTTTCAAAAATATAAAAAAATCAAATTAACACAAAAAGATTCAGACTTAAAGAACTACGTAAGTCTGAATTCCTCATCTCACCTGAGGATACATAGGAGCAAGAGCAACACCCTTGTGAACCCAAAAAAAAATATAAAAAGGGAAAAATAAATAATTCTGAAGTCATGTTGTGCACACTCGATTAAAGGCTGACGTCCCTTGTGACGGGTGTGTGGGGTGCTAACACCTTCCCCATGCGTAAACAACTTTTGAATCCTTCTTTTCAATATTCACAAACCTCTTTATGGTTTTTCTAATGTTTTCCCTCAAATAAACGTTGGTGGCGACTCCGCTCGTTTTCTCCCTTGGAGACAAACACTTTGGCTTATACATTTTGCTTTCGTCGTGCCGTCGTGAGGTAGGTTGCGACAAATGGAGACTCCACTGGGGACCTTGTTAGAGAGTTAAGCCATTCGATCAGTATGCAATGTTTATCGTGACTTCTTCTTTATTTATGTTCCATTTTTCTCTTTTGTCTTTTGTTTTTTCCATATTTGTGAATAACCTTTGCCATGTTATTGCCTTTTGGTGTGTGTCTGTCTATCTATTACATTCGTAGTTAGAAATATTTTGTTCTATGCACACATGACACCTACACCTTTGCACGCACATTGAGATATTAGGCCCCATACACGAGTCTATGTGAGCCATAAGGAGTGGAGGTCGATCTATGGCCATGCTAGGTGAAGCCTAATATCTTTTGGTGAAGCCATAGATCGACCTACACCTTGATAACAGTGAAGCCTCATCTAGAGTTTTCCTCTTTTGGTGATGGATTGTCACTGATAGTCCCTATCGCCCCAATGTATTATAAAAGAGGACGATATCTCTAGAGACTGGTAAGATTACATGAAAGTACCCTTGGGAGTTGTCACTAGAAGTGGACTGTTGGATCCATTCCATTAGGTTCCTAATTTAGGAGCACAAAGCAAACTCACTCTGGCTTGTTCCTTGATCGCATCATGCATCTCTTCATGGCATCATAATGGACATATCATTCCTGCATTTATCATTTATCATGTTTAAGCATTGCATTTACATAAGTCATTGTATTATCATACATCTTCATTTAGCATGCTTTTGTTATGCCAATTGCATACATTCTATTTTCATCGTCCACATTTTATGTTCACTCAAGCATGACCCTGATGCATCTGCCTTGCATTTTCCAAAAAAAAAAAAAACAAACAAAAAAGAACAAAAAGAAAGTCACAATGAAGCATGAAGTTTACACCACATTCTTAGTTACATGTGTTGGGTACCATGATGACAACTATAAACAAACCATGTTGGGATTATACACTCATTTCTCTCAAAAAAATGATTAAAAATAATGTGAATATGGTACCTAATGCATTTTTAAACAGGAAATGATGGTTCTTTGGGCATCTTATGTCGATATCATAATTACATTTGTCATGCATAGCATAAGTATGCCCTAATCATTCATCTCTATGATATGTTGTCGAAGTATTGACAATCAAAATTTCTATTCCTTGGATTATGGGGTCGAACCAAGCACATGCTTTTAAGAAAAGGTTTTCATCAAGTCAAGGTCAAGTATGGAAGTAACCAGCTTGCCAAAGTTGGGGCAGAAGATGGATTGAGTTTACAATGCTTCTTTGGCTACTGCCAACACATGGTTGAGCTAAAATAATTTACAAAAACTACAGACTATTGATATCCATGTTTTATTTCTAGTTGCACTTTGATTCCAACAAGATGTAATGAACAACGTTGTTTTAATGAAAATTTGAATTGATTTGACCCTATGTTCTACTGAATGTCCTATGTAAAATTTGCAATACTTCGACAATTCATCATTCACATACATCCATAATTTTTTTTTTATTTTTCACATTGGTTGCATTGCTTATTGCATTCTTTCCTTGAAATCAGAACTGTAATCATTGTAATCAAAAGGAAAGAATGCGCTTTACGACGCCCTTACCAAACACATTCTAGCTAGAGTGATGAGTTAAATAGAGGAGGTGCAAGATCAAATGAAGGCTGACATGGAGGCCATGAAAGAGCAAATGACCATAATGATGGAAGCCATGATGAGTATGAAAAGGATGATGGTGGTCAATGCGGCTACAGTTGTTGCCGCAAGTACCGCCACAGAATTGGACCCGACTCACCCACCTGGCTTCGATCAAGTAAATCATCTAACCTCGGATATAGTAGGTCAGGGAGGCAAAGCGTTGGGAAGTACGGGCGACCCCCATTTTGTGCAGGTCCAGAGCAAGCATTCCTTCCAACCATATGGCTTGTCTCCCAACTATACACCACCCAATGTTGCATACACTCCCGATGAGAATGTCGACAACTCTTCTCCCATACCCATTGAGAGCCAACATCCCCAATTTGGTCATGCACAGGTCTCTCAACCCATGGGGGAGACACATGAAGCACCTCGAGGCCACAATCTAGTCGACTTCTAGCCTCACGTCGGATATGCCTTTGAGGGGCAACCGTTTTGCGGCGTACCACTGCCGAAGACTTTGGGGGGCCCTCAGTATCGCCCACAACAACAACACTTACATTTTGCAGTGGGAAGAGTCCCTCTTGCTATGGTGGAAAAGGAGAGATTTGATCATATAGAGGAGAGGCTAAGGGCTATTGAAGGAGGCGAAGATTATGCCTTTACTAACATGGCAGAACTGTGCCTAGTGCCTGATATCATTCTCCAAAGTTCAAGGTTCCAGACTTTGATAAGTACAAGGGGATTACTTGCCCCAAGAATCACCTGAAGATGTTCAGCAGGAAAATGGGGGCATACTCGAAAAATGAAAAATCGTTGATGCATTTCTTCTAGGAAAGTCTTACTGGGGTAGCCGTCACCTGGTATACTAATCTGGAACCTTCCCGAGTCCATTCATGGAAGGACCTAATGGTTGCATTCATTAGGTAGTATCAGTACAATTCTAGTATGGCTCTGGATAGAATGCAGCTACAGAACATGTGTAAGAAGGAGCATGAATCTTTCTAAATATTCCCAAAGGTGGAAGGATTTGGCAGCTCTAGTAGCGCCCCCAATGATGGAGAGGGAGATGATAACAATGATAGTAGACACATTACTAGTGTTCTACTAGGAGAAGATGGTGGGTTACATGCCTTCAAGCTTTGCCGAATTAGTTTTCCCCGACGAAAGGATCAAAGTGGGTCTAAGAAACCCATGATGTGGCTGTCGTTCCTACTTTTCGACTTTTGACAAGTGCATCGGATCGCACAAGTAGTATAAAACGGTAAGAATCGAGTATCGAACACTCGGGGAACTTGTGTTATTTGGTAAGCTATTTCAACAAATAGGTGTTTGGTGTGTAAAAGTAAATGTGAATACGAACAGGTGTATAAACTATCTGTGCAAAAAGAAAGATAATCACGCGAGAGAAATGATGTGTAAAAACAAGTACAATACACGTTGGTCTTCCTAATAGGTGCCTGATGCTAAAACAATATTCTCTATCTAACAATGCTCATGTGTTCTTATGGTGTCTCCTGAGATACTAAACCCTGATTCCTCATGATAGTTTAGCCTAATCCTGATCAAGCATCATCCGCAGATTCCTCTTCTAAGACTAAACTCAACCCGGATCGCATTAAGACACACATACTCATCTAACTTATCGCACCCCAATTCCTTGTGAAAGCACGACAACTCAGCCCTGCACCATCAAGGACTTTAGAGTCAGACCAGTTTCCATTGTTGAATGACCCAAACAAAGCATGCATCTATGTGATCAAGGTAAAGTCATACTGGAATGAAAAGCAGATAGCACAGGGAACACACAAAACATCATTAAATAGATAGAAATATATTTACATTAGGTACCTACAGGGAAGATCCAACAGAGCATTTAGCTTTCCATACTAGGAATCCTTCTTAACAACAAAGAGAAGAACTAGATGAAAGATTTCAAAAATACAAGTGGCGAAGATGTCTCCTTCCCCTCTAGGATCTCACAATCACTCACAAACTCATCTCAAGCTCTCAAACTAGCTCCTGCTTCAAGCTCTGGTCTCTGCAAATCTTCACACAGCAAAATCTCTTAAAACTCTCTGGAACTTGGACCTTTCTCTCTCTAGAAACCTTAGACATGCAAAGCTCTGAATCTCAGTCCAAACTCTCTTCACAAAATCTGATTTCAGGCTTAAATAGGTGGCCTTGTTTGTGCTCGTGCGCTTAGCGCACGTTAGTGATTTTGGCTTAGCGCGCCTTTCTCGCTTAGCAGATGAACTTAAGCAGTGGGCTTAGTGAGATGAAGTGGTGCGCTTAGCGAAGCAGTACAGCTCATCTTCATTAGGATTCTTCTTCGCGCTTAGCCAAGGAGTGTTGCGCTTAGCAAACGCTTGCTAAGCCAGTAGATTGGCTTAGCGAGAAGGTGAAAACAACACTTTCCAAAGCTTGCCTAATTAACCTGAAATTGAGAGAAAATGATTATTAAACACACAAAATGGAAGTACTAAGTATTTATTACCTATGCTTAACAGAAAATACTTATAACAATACAAAAGAGAAGAATGAAATGTAACCTAAACAAATAGATGGAGTTTGGCATAGGAAAGATATCAAGGAAAGTAGCTTATACCACAGTCTCACGGCTACTGTTTCACTCAAGCACAAGTGTTTAAGCTATCCATTAATAACAACTAGCAAGAGGTCCAATCTTTGAATTTCATCTCATGCCATAAAGTCAGAAATGTTTAAACAGAATCAGAAGGGCTTTCTCAGGCTTGTAGTGAGGCTTCACTACAAAAATTCATTGGTTTTTCTAGGATTCAAAGGTTTGGATTCTTAAAGAGCACAAATCCCAGACTTATCCCAATGGTATTTTTAATACACTTAGCTTGCTCACTAGCTTTTTACTTTCATTTGCTTTTGACCTTGTTACATCAACACACTTTCTTCTTCTTTTTTTTTAACATACAACTTATTTGTTGTGTGTGCTGATGCTTAACCTTTTTCTTTTCATTCTAATTGACTTCCCTCCCCCAAATTTAGAGTAAATTTGCCTTGAACTATATGCTCTTCTAGAATCTAAGCAAGGTATCAGGAGATACTTATTTAAGTTCAGGGTTCAATTATGACAAAAACATTTAGCTCAAAAAGGGTGCAAAGGATATAATTATCATTCAAGGCACGCTTTTTTGGTCAAAAGGCTTGTGTGTGTACAATCATGGCCTTCATCATGTCCTCTTTTATACATTTCATTCTAAAATTCAGAGATTCATGCAAAGATTATTACTCATAGCTAGTCGTTCACTCAAAGTTTAAGGTCACACTCTCACCGGTTTTGGTTCAAGCTTTTCTTTCTCAATCAATCTGTCTACTGACTAACAATTCTAATTGCAAGTTCACATTCTTGTTCTTTCTTTGTCTAACATACACACTTGCTCAAACTCATGATAAGAAATACAAACTTCATCACAATCATGCACTCAATTTAAAATGAAAGCATACAACTATTTTCATAAGTCAATAAAAGTGCTTCACTGCTATATCATTAAAGACCAAGTGAAACTGTTCAAAATGCTTCAGGATGAGCAAGAAAACTACACATGCACAAGAACTACAAAAAGGGAATACTGTACTACAACCATAACCATAACAATAATAATAATCAAAAAGCACAAAAAGTATCATCAGAAATTTAAAAGTCCTGTGATTGGTCTTGAGTGTTCTGCATCTGAACATCCTCCTCATCCATAAAATGAACCACAGGAGTAGCTATAGGAGAGGCGTTCGGAGACACGGCTAGTGTAGTATGATCCTCAGGAGTAGACGGGTCTGCTGCCTGTTGTGGTGAGGTTGTATCTGCCACTGGTGTTGTAGGCTCAGGAGTGGCCTCAAGAGATTTCTCAGAAGTGGCTGCAACTTCTTGTGTTTCAACTACCCTCTTCCTTCTGATCAAGGGCTCTGGAGTGGAAGTCTTGGATGACTCATCCTCCATCTACTATGGTACCTGAGCGGTGGGACCTTCGTTTTCCCTATGAAGGGGAGGCTGAGTCCCGAGTCAGGCTACCCTCTCATTAAACTGCTCTACAGAAGGAATAGAGTCTAGAGGTGCTACCAGCTGTAAACTTTGTAATAAAAAAATCTGCCCTTGATGTATGCTTCGAAGCATAGCTTCAAGACGTTGAAAGTCTGCAGAAGATGGGGTAGAAGAAGCTGCTGAGGTACGTGCTGGAGGAGGAGCTGCAGATGTGGAAGGAGCCTCAGCTGGCCTTGCCCTCGCTCTCCTAGCCCCTCTAATAGTAACTGTCAGATCAGCATGGTTCCAACAGTTCTTCCTAATATAGGCCAAGTTAATGATCGGGCTCAAGCGTTCGAAGATCGGGCTGTCAGAAGCAACCCCTCTGGACCTACATAGAGCTTTGATAAGAGTAGGGAACCCAAGTCTAAAGGAGTTTAGACTGGGCCATAGACGTGATCTGGCCATGGATGAAAGCTCCTACATTCATGTCCAACTGAGAAACAAGGCCAAAGATTAACCTAGCTCTATCTACAATCAAATCTGAGGTGTGGGAAGTCGGAGCCAGGCTGGAGTATGAGAGAACACTCCAAACCTGAGCAAGAGTTGTTAGATCTTTCCTGAGGATCTTCCCAGGATGGCCTTCAGCATTTAAAACAGACCCTCGGTTGGGTATACACAAAGCAGCCTCAATCTCTCTTATATCAGTGGGCATCCTGCAGTATCTGAAGTAAGCGGGTAAGGATTCTCCCTCAGCGAGTACCACAGGTGTCTCCAAGAAGGTGTTGAGGCTGTCTGCATCAATTCTTATCACTCGGCCTCGGATTCTGACTTGTTTTGGTGAAGGCCCCTCGGGACTGTAGAGGTTGGCATAAAACTCCTTTACCAAGGCTAGGTCGATGCTACTATCAGCTAAATTGGTGAGGCGCTTATGGAAGTTACGCCTCTCCAATTCAGCCTTGAACTCATCTAACTCCGTATGGTATATTTCTACCTTCCTCTCAGCTAGTATATGTCTTCCTAGTTCATTATCCGAATATCTGGTCCAAGCCTCGAAGGAGTGGAACCTTCTTGTGTCATATTGAGCTGTGGGCCTTGCACCAATGCTCTTTCTTTTTCTGGAAGACATCTGCAGACAAAGGAATCAAACATTTGATTAGGACTCAATTTATTAAAACTCAAAAACTGGAAAATAAAACTGAAAAGGACACTGGCCGCTTAGCGAGACATGGTCCGCTTAGCTGGCCTTTGTAAAAAAAACACTATCGCTTAGCGACATGTGGAGTCGCTTAGTGGAAGTTGCAGAAATTTAGATTCTTCAGAATTAGCTTAGCGGGAAAGCACCCGCTAAGTTGAACATCTGCCGCAAGGATATGCGCTAAGCTCCTTAAAGGCTGTGCTTAGCGGCACCAACTCTTCAAAAATTCCACTAAGTGTTGGGAGCTTAGCGAGCGAAGCTCGCTTAGCTCAGCGGATGCCGCAACCAATCGTGCTTGGCCCAGGAAAGCTCGGCTTAGCGCGCGGCTATAAAAAAAATTGGTTAAGCTACCTGCGCTTAGCGATTCAGCCTTGCTGAGCCATAGGTAGTTCAGCAAGAGGATGAGTGTTCATCCTTAAAAGATGAACTCGCTTAGCACGGTAAGCGCGCTTAGCGAGTTGTTCAGAGAAATGCTTACATACAATGAGTATTGATGAACTTGCTTAGCGCAACATGCTCGCTTAGCGAGTTCATCGTGTTTTACAGAAAACGCAGTTCATTTTCTTGCACTATTCAAGCCTCTAAAAGGCATATCAAACATGCAATGTGTGCGTCATACTCAATACAGTATACAAGCGTAATAGCCATAATTTTAAACTAAATCTTACAAAACATAAAAACCCTAAAAATCTAAAACTATAGTTGAAGTCTTCTACCCTAAAGTTAAGAGAAGAAAAAGAGAAAAAGAATCACGGAACTTACTTGGATGGTTAATGCTTTAAGATTGGAAGTAGACAATGCGAAGAAAAAGCACAGATGCAAAATGTGTAAATTTTTGGAGAGAGAGAGAGAGTGCAGAGAAGAAGTTTCCGGAATCTGGCAAATGTGAGTGTAACTGTTGTTACACTCACTTAAGCAATTTTTTTATCCTCTCGCTTAGCGGACCACTGCGCTAAGCGAGCTAGAGAGACATTTGGTTTCTCAACAAGGCTCGTTTAGCGGATACGCGCACTTAGTCGACGTTTCAAATTCAAAATTATTTTTTTTACACACAACTTGGCTTAGCGTGAGGATCAGACCGCTTAGCGAGGTTTGCAGATCCAAAAAGCTGCAACTCTCGCTAAGCCAGACTCTGGCTGTCTTAGCTAAAATGATGCATCTTAAGTACAGAGGAGCATGCGCTTAGTTGATGAGGACTCACTGGCACTTAGCTTCATTGATCTCAGTTATGGTTGTAAGGAATTGTGCTTTGCAACAATAGGTCATGCTTAGCCAAGGATAAGTTGTCGCTTAGCGATCAGGCTGAAGCTTAGCCGAATCCAGATCGAATTGAAGTTAGCTTGGCTCAACCTTGGACAACTTAGTGGACAAAATCAGCCTTAGATGCAAGGGTTGGGCACTGAGCACTTGAGACTCGCGGCTTAGCACATGAATAGAGATGTGCTTAGCGCGAGGCTCGCGCTTAGTGAAAGGACTATTGTTAGAAAAAAAGTTTTCTAAGTTATTTTTCAGTCCTTTTTCCAAGAAATTGAAACCCTTATGTTAAACATTCAATGATAGGCTGATATACTCCTATGTACAGCTCCGACAGCAAGTTCCAAATCATTAAATGCATGAAAAACAAAGATAACAGAAATTAAAAACTGGGTTGCCTCCCAGGAAGCGCTTCTTTAACGTCATTAGCTTGACGCATAGCTTACTACCTTCAAGGTGGCATGAAAGTCACAAAGAACACATCTTCCTTGAAGTTTTGCCTTTTAGCTAGAAATTCCATGAACTTAATATAATCTAGAAGGACATTCCAAATCATTTCAAGAAAGGTGTTAGTTATTAAAGAAAGAATGGCACTTAAGGTTTCCTCATGCTCTCCTTGCCTTCCTTTCTTGTCAATCAGTTGATGAGGAAGGTTATTGCTTTGGAGAATATTTTCTTGTTGGTTTTTTACTGTTGAGTACTTCTCTCATTGTTGTTGTGCTTGTTCCTCATCTTTTTCTCTTGACTCATGCTCTTTTACAAGGCTTTTCTCTTGAGCTTCAGCCTATACAAAGGATTTTTCTTGTCTGGACATAAATTGAGTTACTGCTTCTGCCTGCTCACCAACCTGGATTTCTACACTTTGGAGTGCTTGTTGAGTTGATTTAGTTGTTTCCATGAATTGCATCAACAGTATATCCAGATTGGAACCTCTTTCTACTTCATTTTGATAGTAAGGTTGAAATTCTTGTCCCCCTTGAAAGTTTTCTATTGAGTAGTTCTTACCAAAATGAATTTCATGATTTTTGATTGAATTTTGATTAGCTTTTGAGCTAGCATGGTATGCCATGAATTCTTCAAACACACTTTCAAGATTAGGAGTTTTTTTTCTTCTTCATATTGATTGTAAGGACTTAAATCCTGTTCTTACCTTTGATCGTGTGCCGCCAAGATATTCATTTCACCCCTTAAAAAGCTCCAAATCTCATGGAACTAAATCATCTATAGAAGATTTACTATGCGTACGAAGCACTAATGAGAGCAGCAGTCACCAAGTCAAGAGAAAAACAAATATTCTCAAGTAATAAAAGAATAAAGAATAGACACCTAAAAACGAGCTAACTTCCCAAATAAAAAGAAGTTCCTCGGCAACGGTGCCAAAAACTTGTTCAGCTTCCGGCAAGTGCACTGGATCGCACAAGTAGTATAAAATGGTAAGAACCAAGTATCGAACACTCGGGGAACTTGTGTCATTTGGTAAGCTATTTCAGCAAATAGGTGTCTGGTGTGTAAAAGTAAGTGTGAATATGAACAGGTGTATAAATTAGTTGTGCAAAAAGAAAGAAAATCACGCGAGAGAAATGATGCGTAAAAACAAGTAGATAACATGTTGGTCTTCCTAATAGGTGCTTGATGCTAAAAAGATATTCTCTATCTAACAATGCTCATGTGTTCTTATGGTGTCTCCTGAGATACTAAACCCCGATTCCTCATGATAGTTTAGCCTAATCTTGATCAAGTATCGTCCGTAGATTCCTCTTCTAAGACTAAACTCATCCAGGACCGCATTAAGACACACATACTCAACTAACTTATCGCACCTCGATTCCTTGTGAAAGCACGACAACTCAGCCCTGCACTATCAAGGACTTTAGAGTCAAACCAGTTTCCACTGTTGAATGACCCTAACAAAGCATGCATCTACATGATCAAGGTAAAGGCATACTGGAATGAAAAGCAGATAGCACAAAGAACACACAAAACATCATTAAATAGATAGAAATATATTTACATCAGGTACCTACAGGGAAGATCCAACAAAGGATTTAGCTTTTCATACCAAGAAGTCTTCTTAACAACAAAGAGAAGAACAAGATGAAAGATTGCAAAAATATAAGTGGTGAGGATGTCTCCTTCACCTCTAGGATCTCAAAATCACTCACAAACTTATCTCAAGCTCTCAAACCGGCTCCTGCTTCAAGCTCTAGTCTCTACAGATCTTCACATAGCAAAATCTCTCAAAACTGTCTGGAACTTGGACCTTTCTCTTTCTAGAATCTCTAGAAATGAAAATCTTTGAATCCCAGTCCAAACTCCCTCTCTAAAATCTGATTTTAGGCTTAAATAGGTGGCCTTGTTCGTGCTCGTGCGCTTAGCGCAATTATGGACCACTTAGCGCACATTAGTGAGTTTTGGCTTAGCGCGTGCCTTTCTTGCTTAGCGGATGGACTGAAGCGGTGCACTTAGTGAGATGAAGTGGTGTACTTAGCGAACCTATACAACTCATCTTCTTCTAGAGTCTTCGTCGCGCTTAGCCCATGAGTGTTGCGCTTAGCGGATGCTCGCTAAGCCAGCAGATTGGCTTAGCGAGAAGGTGAAGAACAACATTTTTCAAAGCTTGCCTAATTCACCTGAAATTGAGAGAAAATGATTGTTAAATACAAAAAATGGAAGTACTAAGTATTTATTATCTATGCTTAACAAAAGATACTTATAACACTACAAAATAACCATAAATTGGAAGAGTTTGATACAACTTACACAAGCTTTATACACAAAAGTTAGTCGTATTTACCGGCTAACAACTCCCCCAAATTTACAGTTTTGCTTGTCCTCAAGCAAAAAGAGAACAGCTCACTTGTCCTCAAGTGACAATAACATGCAGTGACTATGTACAATGGTGTATGAAACAAATGTTACTGATTGCATGATAATAGAATGAAGCATTCTGTACTCATCACTTGTCTTTCACAAAATATGCAACTATTCAAAGAGAAGAATAAAATGTAAGTTGTACTATTAGATGAAGTTAATCATAAGATAGATATTAAGGAAAGTAGCTTAAACCACAGTTTCACGACTACTGTTTCACTCAAGCACAAGTGTTTAAGCTATTCATTAATAACAACTAACAAGAGATCCAATCTTTGCACTTCATCTCATGCCATAAAGCCAAAAATGTATAAACAGAATCAGAAGGACTTTCCCAGGCTTGTAGTGAGGCTTGGCTACAAAAATTCATTGGTTTTTCTAGGATTCAAAAGTTTAGATTCTAAGAGAGTATAAATCATAGACTTATCCAAATGATCTTGTGTCGTACAAGTAGCTTTCTCACTATCTTTTTCTCTTAATTTGCTTTTGACCTTATTGTAACATCACATTTTTTTTTTCTTTTTTCTTTTCTTTTTTTTAACATACAACTTATTTGTTGTGTGTGCTGATGCTTTACCTTTTTCTTTGCATTCTAACTGACTTTACTCCCCCAAATTTGGGGTAAATTTTGCCTTGAACCATATGCTCTCCTAGAATCTAAGCAAGGTATCATGAGATAATTATTTAAGTTCAAGGTTCAATTTATGACAAAATCATTCAGCTTATAAAAGGAGCAAAGGATACAATTATCTTGCAAGGTAAGCTGTTCGGTCAAAAGGCTTGTGTATACACAAATCATGGTCTTCATCATGTTCTCATTTATACATTTCATTCCAAAATTCAGAGATTCATGCAAAGATTATTACTCACAGCTAGTTGTTCACTCACAGAGTAAGGTCACACTCTCACCGGTTTTGGTTCAAGCTTTTTTTTCACAATCAATCTGTGTACTGACTAACAATTCTAAATGCAAGTTCACATTCTTGTTCTTTCTTTGTCTAACATACATACTTGCTCAAACTCATGAAAAGAAACACAAATTCCATCAGAATCATGCATTCAATTCAAAATAAAGACATACAACCATTTTTCACAAAATGATTAAAGTGCTTCACTGCCATATCATCAAAATCAAGTCAAACTGTTCAAAATGCTTCAGAATAAGCAAACCATCTATCCATAAATAAAACTAGCAATGTATGTAAATATAAAAGAAATTCTATACTAAAACCATAATTAAAATAATAATAAACCAAAAAGCAAAAAGTGTCATCAGGAATCAAAATTCCTGTGACTGGTCCGGGGTGTCCTGTGTCTGAACATCCTCCTCATCTATCAGATGCAATACTGGAGTAGCTGGAGGAGAAGTGTCCATAGCCAGGACTGATGTAGTCGGGTCCTCTGGCATCTCTAGAAGAGGAGTGGAGGGGTCTGCTATAGGCTGAGGTGAGGGTATGTCCTCCCCTTGTGCAGAAGACTCTAAAGTAGCCTCAAGGGATCACTCAGGTGTGGCAGTAGCTACCTGACTCACCTGTGTCTCCTCTACCTCTTCTCCTATAACAAATGGCTCTGGGATGGTGGCATCAGATAACTCGTCCTCCACATGCTGAGGTACCTGGGCTGTGGAACCTTCATCTTCCCTGTGAATAGAAGGTTGGGTCCCGGGCCAGGCTACCATCTCAGTGAACTGATCCATTAAAGGAATAGATCTTGGAGGCGCCATCACCTGTAAACTTTGTAGTAAAATGATCTGTCCCTGAATAATGCTCTAAAGCATAGCTTCG
Organism: Glycine max; assembly: GCF_000004515.6. NCBI lineage: Eukaryota > Viridiplantae > Streptophyta > Magnoliopsida > Fabales > Fabaceae > Glycine > Glycine max. The sequence goes on along the minus strand of NC_038241.2, from coordinate 18,673,755 downwards.
AAGCACTGAGAATCTGTCTGAACTAGGACAGAAAGGGCTGTTGAAGTGGATGCTGGAGTAGGAGCTGCAGAAGTAGAAGGAAGCTCAGCTGGCCTTGCCCTCGCCCTCCTAGCCCCTCGAATAGAAACTGTTACATCCTCGGGGTTCCAATAGTTCTTCCTGATGTAGGCCAAGTTAATGATCGGGCTCAGGCGCTCAAAAGTGAGGCTATAAGAGACAACTCCTCTGGCTCTACATAATGCAATGATTAGAGCATGCAACCCAAGTCTAGAAGTGTTAGACTAGGCTATAGAGGTCATCTGGCCAAAGATCAGCACTCCTATGTTCATATCCAAGTGAGAGACTAGGCCAAATATCAGCCTAGCTCTATCCACTGTCAAGTCAGAAGTGTGTGATGTGAGGGCCAAGTTGGAGTATGAGAGGACATTCCACACCTGAGCTAGTGTAGTCAGATCCTTCTTGAGAATCTTCCCAGGATGGCCCTCTGTGTTCAAGATGAACCCTCAGCCAGGTATGCATAAGGCAGCCTCTATCTCTCTGTAGTCTGCAGGCAACCTGCAGTATTTGGATTAAGTGGGTAAGGTCTCCCCCTCAGCTAATACCATTGGTGTCTCCAAAAATGTGTTGAGATTGTCAGCATCAATCTTCGCCAAATTACCTCTGACTCTGGACTGCTTTGGTGGATGATCCTCAAAATTGTATAAATTTGCATAGAATTCTTTCACCAAAGCTAGGTCTATGCTCCCATCGACTAAATTGGTGAGGTGTTTATGGAAATTACACCTCTCCAATTCAGGCTTAAACTCATCTAGCTCAGAATGATATATCTCTACTTTCCTCTCTGGTAAAATGTTTCTCCCCAAAACATTATCAGTTGTCGCAACCTACCCTTCGGCGGGAGGGCGACGCGAGGGCTCACGGGTGCGTCTTCCAAGAAAGGAAAATGCGTGGAGTCGCCACCAACATTTATTCGAGGAAAACGTCAGAAAAACCGGAAAGGTGTGGTCTACGAACTTTAAGTCTGAAAGGTTCGAGAGTTGTATTTACGCATGGGGAAGGTATTAGCACCCTACGCGTCCGTCACAAAGGACGGCAGCCTTTAATCGAGTGTGCAAAGATGTCTTCAAATTGTTTTATTTTCCCTTTTTTACGTTTTTATGTCTTTTTATGCCTTTTTGTATTTTTTATCTTTTTGTGGTCGACAAGGGTGTTTCCCTTGCTCCTACGTATTCCTCAATTGTGATAAGGAAATCAGACCTACATAGTTCTTTGAGAACTAAACGTTGGTTAAGTTGTTTTTATCCCTTTTTGCAAGATATATTTTGATTGAATAAAAGGTCATTTAAGGCGTTGGACCATTAAATGATCTTTTGATTCTTTTTGAAAGGAGAGAAAACATTAAGGCATTGGACCATGAATGATCTCTTGTTTTTTTTTGAAAGAGGTGACAAAGCTATGTGTTGATTTTAGGCTTTTAAAAATCCACGTTCAACCAATAAAAGCGAAAAGGACCATTTTTGGGCGTTGGGCCTTTAAAAATGGTTTTTAGGTGATGACAAAAGCTTGATTTATGAATTGATTTTAGCTTTAGTTTCACTTTGGTTATTAGTCAATTCGATTAAGAAAGAAAATCTCAAAGAAAAAAACGTCCGATTGATTTATTGATTATTTTATTTAAAGATTTTTTATTATATTATTATTATTTTGCCTCTTTTTTGTTTTAAACGTGGTTACGGCGTGAAAGATCGGTCGGATTTTATTCTAACAAAAATTAAAAGATGTCACAATTCAAATGATCGGTGGAAATTTATTTTATTTTTGATTAGGCGAGAAAGTGACTTAAATAAATGATTAAAGCATCTCAAAAGGGCGTACAGAAAGTAAATGAAATAAAAATAAAAGCACGTGAAACAAGTGGGGACCACTAAGGGTACATAGAATGAATTTAAAGGTTCAATTTCGGGAACTTACTGGTTGAAGACCGAAGAACGACGAAGAACAAACGAAGAACGATGAAGAACGGTGGAAAATCTTCACGAAATCGCCCACGGAAACGTCTTGGAAGCGTTACGGAAGCGCCTCGGCTTGGATTTTCTTCACGGAAACAATTTTTCTCACTAATTTTAAGTGATTCTCAGATACCAGGAGGGTTGAACGAATTTGTTCTGTCCTCCACCCCTTATTTATAGGGTAAAAGAGGGAGGTGGTTGCCGCCCAGCTCGCCCAGGTGAGCTGGGTTGCTTCCACCAGAAGGCACTACCTTCTGTTGGAACATCCTGGAAGGCCCAAGTGGGCTTGATTGCTATTTGCACCCCCTCTGCCCTTTTTTTGCTGATTCTGTTTCCGTAACGTTATGGAGCTTTACGAATTACGTAACGATACTTGTTCTCTTTTTGTAATGTTACGAAACCTTACGGATTATGCAATTGTTCCCTCTTTCGCTTCTGGAATCTTAAGGAACTTTACAGATTGCGCATTAACGCTTCCTTTCGACTCCCGACATGTCGTGGAACTTCACGGATTTCCTAACGATGGGTGTCAAGTACCTCAAAGTGGCCAAGCGAAGGTCGCATCCCACCAAACAGATGGTCCCCGGACGAAATTAGGGTATGATAGTTGCCCCTCTTTACTTGTCTTTTATTAGAGATACAAAGGAAGTAAAGATAAGACACTAATTTCGTTCGAGCGGAACATCATTCTGCCGGTCAATATCCCCACCAACGGATAGTCAAGGAAAGAATATGCAGATGACCATAATTTGTCTTCATGCGCTATCAAACTTGATTGTCTCTGGATAGTGTAAAAAGGGTGCGGGACCATAAGGTTTCCCCGCATGTCATTGGACCCGCCATCTCTGGATGACAAAAGGCGAAAAAGTTGTGGGACCATAAGGTTCCCCCGCATGTCATCGGGCCTGCCGCCTGGATGACAAAAGGTGAAAAAAAGCGCGGGACCAAATGGTTCCTCGCATGTCATCGGGCCCGCTGCCTCTGGATGACAAAAGGTGAAAAAAGTGCGGCACCATATGGTTCCCCGCATGTCATCAGGCCCGCCGCCTCTGGATGACAAAGGTAAAAAAAGTGCGGGACCAAATGGTTCCCCACATGTCATCGGGCCCGCCGCCTCTGGATGACAAAAGATGAAAAAAGTGCGGTACCAAATGGTTCCCCACATGTCATCGGGCCCACCGCCTCTGGATGACAAAGGTAAAAAAAGTGCAGGACCAAATGGTTCCCCGCATGTCATCGAGCCCGCCGCCTCTGGATGACAAAGGTGCAGAATGACCATAATTTGTCTCTGCGTGTCAACGGGCTCGCTTGCCTCTGGTTGACAAAAAGCTGTGCGGATGACCATAATTTGTCTCCGCATGTCATCGGGCCCGCCGCCTTTGGATGACAAAGGTGCAGAATGACCATAATTTGTCTCTGCGTGTCAACGGGCTCGCTTGCCTCTGGTTTACAAAAAGGTGTGCGGATGACCATAATTTGTCTCCGCATGTCACATGACCTCAGGGTCAGATTGTGGGGCGGCCGACAAAAGCAAGGCTCTTGCTCCTACGTATCCTCAATTTGTGATGAGGAACTCAGACCTACGTAGTTCTGGATAACTGTGAGACTAAAATAGTCTTGGTGTTTTCTTCACTAAAATGCGAACATGTTTTAGTAAAGAGACAAAACTTCCAACTTATTAGAGCAACATATGCTTTTTAGATGAAAAACAAATGTGTTTACCGAGGAAGGAAACTATGCTGATGAAATTTTCTCATAACCATAAATGAGATTTTGGATGTTAGCATTTCGTCTCTAAATGACCATTTAGAGGAAACACTGGGTCCAACAAAAATAGAAGGAAATCACTCAAAGTGTATCAATCTCACACGGGTAAGTGTTTCATCCTAATTTCGAACCATAGATATGTCATGACTTGATTCTGCAAATCATTTCCTATCAAATCAAAGATTACATGCGTGATCATGGATCAATAGGACTTCTTCTTGGGAATGGTTTTTTTGGTTGGAAATTTGGCTTTGAGTGTTTTTGGCCTTTTCCTTTTCTGTTTTTGTTTAGTGTGAGGTGAACAAGTCATCGACGCACAGGATTTTGGTTGCCAATCAAAGAGAGAAGATCACTTTAGGTCGTGGTTTCCTTTCTTTTCTTGTTTACCTTGTGACAATTTTATTTTGTTCAGATATTGTCTGGCCCAAAGACCTTTCTGCATATTTCTTCTATTTTCTTCCGATCCTTGATTGGGAATTTTCTTTCTTTTTTTTTTTTGCTTTCTCCCACTCTTTAATTGGGAATTTTTCTTTCTTTTTTTGCTTTCTCTCACCCTTTTGATTGAGAATTTCCCCTCTTTTTTTTGTTTTCTTCCGAGGGCAAGCATTGACATTCTCACCCTGGGTCAAGGTTTATGGTAAGTTGGGATTTTGGCTCAAGGCTTGTAGAACGGCTGAACACGATGTATGTCAGGATTTGGCCAGCGGTTCGGGGATAAAGGGGATGTCCCACATTATTTCCATGATACACATGCAACAATGATGATTAGGAAATTTTATGCAAAACTAGTCATGCATGCACCTATGTGGACACTCAAGCATCAAGTTTTTATGGTCATGTGACACTAGGGCTCAGGATTCATTTTCCCTATTTAAGTCAACCCAGTGTTTCCAAAATATGCTCTTTTATCAATTTATGCTTTCATCCGAGTCCATTTTGGGTGTTCGGGAAAATTTTCACAGCATTCGCCCTTCAGGTGTATACACAGTTTTTCAAAAACTGATTATGATCATTGAATTTTTTTTTCAAAGAAAAGCTGGAAGTTATCTCCTTTCAAAGGCATGTTGGTTTTTTAGCTAGACAACTTATTATTATATATTTTTCTTTTTTCTTTCTTCTTTTTTCCCCCTTTTTCAAGTTATTATCATTTGTTTATTTCCTCTCTTTTTTTCTTTTTCTTTCTGAAAAGGTCGTGCGGACGAGGGCGCACACAACCTACTTACGTCTAACCACAAGGTAAACGAAAAAACGCACAAAATAGTAAGTCGCAAAAAAAACGGTGATGAAATAACCGAGAACCATAATGCCCAAATTCTAACAGAAACAAAAAACAACAAAAAATAATAACAGCAACGTTAGTAACCATATAGACAATAATAGAAAACAGTAATGTCAATAGCAACATAGACAATAACAGAAAATAGTAATGTCAATAACAAAAGTGCAGTGACCTCAGCCACATGGCTCCGCTTCCTCCCAAGAAAACGAGCAAGTAAGTCATATCTTTATCCATACTGGCCTCCTCTGCCTCACCGGGGGATCCTATAGGCTCCTCCCCTGCCTGGGCCTCGGGCCAGTCTCCGGGCCACGTGACCTCAGCCCCAAACTACTCCGGAGTTGGGCATGCAAAAGGAGCGGAACCCTGCCCCTGTTGGCTGAGGCTGAATCGGTAGAGACACTTATGTATCTGCACCTGCCAACGGTGGTTGAGTGCCTGCTGGCGAACCAAGTGCTGTAGATAACGCTCCATGCCTAGTGATCCAGCGGGATCGGCCTGCCAAGGTGGTGGCGGTGCATCTGCGGCCTGATGTGCATCACCCTGCGCCTGCCAAGGCATGCAGTACTTCTCGATGAAGGCTCGGGTGATCGACGGTCGGATCACTTTATTGGGGGTGACGGGAACCCCGAATGACTGGCAGAGGCCTGTGACCAACGCCGGAAACCCCAGGGCCCTATTAGACTTATCCGGGTCCAGAGGGTGCCTGGTGGGTGGCATACCTGCAAACAAATAGATGGTCTCAGCAGTCACCTGGGCCACGTGGACGCTCATCCGTGTCAGGATGGCATACACCAACTGGCACTTTGGTAGAGGGAGATCGGAGTTATGATCGCTAGGCAAGATATTGCTGAGCAGCTGTGTCATCCACGTTTGGTGCGCATGATCCGCACCCGCCTTCCTGCTGCAGTCCGGGCGAAATCCTACCCCGGTGTGCATAACAGCTGGGCAATGGCCTCCTCATCGAACCTGTTGGCCCTGTTCCTCCTCTGGCTAAACTCATACTGTTGGCCTTCCTCCAAAACTAGCGGGTCACCCAGGAACTTGCTGAGGGCATTTGCGTCAAAGGGAATCCACTGACCCCTCACCCACGAGCGCATGTCTCGCACTCCCTTTCTGTGGGCCAAGCATTAGCATAGAACTCTAGGACTATCTCAGGGTCAAACTTAGCCATGGGAGTCACCAGTGGCATCCAACGTCTGCGAGCTATCTCCTCCTGGAAGTCCGTATACTCATCCTCCCTGAGCTGGACACGCCTCTCTCTGTGGAACGTGTGACTGTATGTATACATGATTTTGATGATGCCAAAAGAAGAATCAAACAAGGCTCATTTTGCTTTCAGATTAATACAAGATTGTTTCAACAAACAAAGCCTTGATTCAAGATTTCTTGAAGATCAAGCCTTGCCTCAAAATGAAAAGATTTCAAGTCATCCAAGGCACATGTAATCGATTACCAAGGCACATGAAAGTGTGTAATCGATTACACATCATATGTAATCGATTACCAGAGACTCTGAATGTTGGGAATTCGAATTTTAAATGAAGAGTCACAACTGTTCAAGAAAAATAACTGTCTAATCGATTACACTAAGAGACTATGAGTCTCTTCATTGTAATATTCTTCTCTTGAAGAGAGAATTCTTCTTCCATTATTCTTATTCAATGAGATTGGCTAAGAGACTGTGAGTCGCTTGTTGTAAATCATCTGAACACAAGGGATGGGTTGTCCCTGTGTGGTTCAGACTTTGTAAATGATTTTACAAAGATAGTGGAAATCTCAAGTGGGTTGCTTGAGTACTGTACATAGGCACGGGAAGTGGTCGAACCAGTATAAAATTGTGTTTGCATTCTCTCTTCCCTTATCTTATTTATTTTGTTGCAATCAATTATGTCTTGCTTGTTTAAAGAACATTGTTAAATTGATTATTGTTGCTTCTTCTGCATTCTAAGCCTATCCCTCTTAAGATTATTGAGGCCACAAGGTCCAATAGAACGACCATCCTTTGATGGCCTCGAAGCACTGCTGGTGCTTGGCGCTCCGGAAACGATGACTATCAAACTCGGGGGCGGCATTGGACCCTTCTGCTGCGGCGTCTCTTCTAGACCTCTTTGTGGAGAGTTTCTTCGGATCCATTTCCTGCAAAAATGCTTAGAAAGTTAGTTCAAGAAAAACTTAATCAAAACGAAAGCCAGATCAAGCCAAATAGTGTACCCTTTTTCCAACAAAGCATGAACATCCATATGAATTTTGAAAGGAATGCTTACACGTTAATGTGCGGGTTCTCCTAGGATACTCATACATTTACACCTATCTTTCTCTTGATGAACGACACCCTACATGATGCACCTACTTTTTTTGCAAATAAATTCCTTATGCTATGTGTCAAACTATTCATGCATATTTTCCAAGGCTCTTGCTAACCACCCCATTCTTTTGCTATATGTTCACATTTCATTCACATACATGTTCATACATTTGAGAGGCAATTTCATGTTATATTCGCACATGCTTACACTCATTTGAAAACAAATTCATATTGCACCTTCATTGGAAAAGTAATTTTTGTACTACTCATTCACATTCTTTGAAAGGCGATTTCATATCATATGTTCCTACTTTGAGATGCATTTTCGTGCCATTTTCAACATATATGCACATTTGCAAAGCATTTAGCTACCTACTCAACATACACATGTACATGGTGAACGACATTTTCACACTATCTAGGCACAAGGAAAACATGATGCAGCCCAAACCAAGTGCTGGCCTAAAGGGGAAACCTCACCAACATGCTCTCACTCATCATGCCTCTTTGTATTTCAACAAACAAAAGCTTGGGCCCCCTAGGCCTAAGTCATGTTTTGGCATTTATCCTAATTCTTGCAAACTGTCCGCATCCAAAAAATGGTAATCATACATACACAAATCCAATCTAAAAGCCATTATTACAAACTTTAGGCCAAAATACCATTGAGGCATTTCACCGAGCACTTGGTGGGTGCACTTTTGGGTACCAATAACAACGGAATGGGGGCAATGTGGCTTACCCCATCATCTCAGAACACAACCTAGGCCTAAGGCCATCCCCTACAACCCCTCAATTCAAAGAAACAAAGCATAAATTTGCCCCAAATTGTCTCACGAAATTGGTCAAATCATGTATAATTTAAAGCGTAAAAGGCATCAATGGAAAGCTAGAAACCAAAGGATAGTGTACTTACTTGTATGGAATGGCAAGGACACTAAAATGGAAGCAAAAAAGCACACAATGGTGGCCTAGGATTAGAAAAACCCAGCAATCCCATGAGTGCAGCGTTTTTAAGTGAGGGGGAGAAGTTTCTTAAGGGAAAGATGCACTCCCCCTCCCTTTTTAAACCATTTCGTGCAGGGGGTGCTCGCCCAGGCGAGCTAACCCTGCATTTTTTTTTTAAAAAAACACAAGTACGCGCTCTCTATGGGTCGGTGTTCACTTACTCGAACCCCCTTAGGGTAAATTAGGCATCTGACCCTCACCTTAAAGACACAACAGTAATAATAACTAGGAATTTAAAGGATACTAGGCTGCCTCCCAGCAGCGCTTTTCGCTTGTCCGGAGCTGGAAATGGGACGACAATCCGTCGATCATGGGCCTAGCCTCTACTCGCGTCCGTCCCTAAGTACCTGAAAGCAGGAAATGACATTGCGCAACAAATCGTGACCGCGTTACCGCTTACCTCGATTTGTCTCAGTCTTTGGATTTGGCTCAGTATTTGACCATCGCCTAAGACGATCCTGCTCCTGTCATAAGATAACAAATATGCATGTGTATGCGTATGCATGAGCGTTTTCAAATGCAATAATCTTTTTAGCAAAAGCTGGTGGGGTTCAGTTTCAATTAAGCGCTTGGGGCATCCCATGGACTGAGCGAAAAGGCTCAGGTTATCAAATACTACACATCTTTTAAAGCACAAAGCGAGGACCAAAACCTCAATCCTACGTTCTTTTCTTTTAAGAGACTGCGATGAGAAAATTACAAAGGACAAGAATCCCTGGGGGAAACCAAGAATAACAGACAAAAATAAAAACATGCAGTGACTTCCTCAATTGACCCAGATCTTAAGCGTAGTATCGCTTGATAACATCGGAGTTCACGGGTGAAGGTAGCTCCTCGCCATCCATGTTGGTGAGCACCAGGGCCCCTTCAGAAAAATCCCTTTTTACAACGAAAGGCCCTTCGTAGTTTGGGGCCCACTTTCCTCTATTGTCTTTCAGAGCTTGGGAGACTTTCTTCAGCACCAAGTCCCCTTCGCTGAACCTGCGCGTGCATACCTTCTTGTCAAAAGCGTTCTTCACTCGTTTCTGATATAAATGTCCGTGACTCATGGCGGACAAACGCTTGCCTTCTATGAGATTAAGCTGATCGAAACGTGCTTGGGACCACTCCAATTCCTTTAATTCGGATTCTGCCAAGATTCTTAATGACGGGACTTCCACCTCAAACGGTAGCACAACCTCAATTCCATATACCAATGAGAACGGTGTTGCCCCGGTTGACGTGCGCACTAAGGTTCGATAACCATGTAACGCGAATGGGAGCATCTCGTGCCAATCCTTGTATGACACGGTCATCTCGTGCCAATTCTTATTGGCTGCCTCCACGGCTCCGTTCATATTTGGCTTGTAGGGTGTGAAGTTGTGATGTTGGATCTTAAACTCCTCGCACATTTCCCCCATCATCTTGTTATTCAAGTTGGTGCCGTTGTTCGTGATAATCTTCCTCGGCAAACCATATCGGCAGATGATTTCCCTCTTAATGAACCTGACCACCACACTCCTGGTGACGCTAGCGTACGACACGGCTTCGACCCATTTAGTGAAGTAGTCAATCACTACTAGGATGAAACGATGTCCATTTGCAGCTTTGGGCTCTATGGCCCCAATCACATCTATTCCCCACATGGAAAACAGCCACGGTGCGACCAATACATTTAGAGGCAAGGGCGGAGCGTTGACATTGTCTACAAATGTCTGGCATTTGTGGCATTTCCTCACATGGAGACAACAATCACTCTCCATGGTGAGCCAATAGTAACCTGCCCTTAAGATCTTTCTAGCCATGGCGTGCCCATTAGCGTGCGTACCAAAAGAGCCCTCATGGACCTCCCCCAGCATGTTTTCTGCTTCCTTAGTGTTTATGCAGTGTAGTAGAACCATGTCATGGTTTCTCTTGTATAGTATGCTTCCGCTCATGAAGAAGCCGGCCACCAACCTCCTCAATGTCCTTTTGTCATTGTAGGAAGCCTCCGGTGGGTACTCTTTGCTTTCAATGTATCGTTTGATATCCAAATACCAAGGCTTACCGTCCCATTCCTCTTCCACCAGACAACAATGTGCGGGTCTGCCACGACACCTGAACTCAATGTATGGTAGGTCCCCATGCGGTGTCAGCTGGAACATAGATGCCAAAGTGGCCAATGCATCTGCCATTTGATTTTCCTCCCGGGGAACGTGATGGAAGGAGATCTCATCAAAGAAACCAGCCAATTCCTTGATATAGGCTTGGTAGGGTATTAGCTTGTGGTCTCTAGTTTCCCATTCCCCTCTCAGCTGGTGAATCACCAGTGCTGAGTCCCCGTACACCTTGAGTAGCTTGACATTGGAGTCAATTACTGCTTGGACGGCCAGGGCGAACACTTCATACTCAGCCATGTTGTTGGTGCAGTCGAACCTCAGCCTGGCTGTGAAAGGTACACATTGATTGTCCATAGAGACCAATACTGCCCTAATGCCATGGCCTAGAACATTTGACGCTCCATCAAACTACACGATCCACTTGTCCCGGTCCTCGTCTAGCTTTTCCTCAAACAAGGCCATGATGTCCTCATCCGGGAACTCAGGATGCATGGGTTGATAGTCGTTGAGAGGCTGCTGAGCCAAATAATCTGCGAAGACGCTTCCTTTTATTGCCTTTTGGGTGACATAGACTATATCGAACTCGGATTGCAAAACCTGCCACCGGGGCGATGTGCCCTGTGAGAGCTAGCTTCTCAAATATGTACTTAACCGGGTCCATCTTGGATATCAACCAGGTGGTATGGCTCAGCATGTATTGTCTTAAACAGTGGGATGCCCAGACTAAAGCACAACACATTCTTTCGAGCAGGGAATAGTTCATTTCACAGGCCGTGAACTTCTTACTCAACTAGTAGACAGCGCGCTCTCTTTTCCCGGACTCTTCATGTTGCCCCAGCATACATCCCATCGACTCATCCAAAATTGTCATATACAAGATGAGAGGTCTTCCGAGTACTAGTGGCATAAGCATGGGAGTGTTCATGAAACACTGTTTAATCCATCCAAATGCCTTTTGACAATCCTCGTTCCAGCGGACAGATTGGTTTTTGCATAAGAGTTTTAACAACGGCTCACAGATAGCGGTGAGCTATGATATGAATCTGGCAATGTAGTTCAAACGCCCCAAGAAACCTCGGACCTACCTCTCGGTACGCGGTTCTGGCATCTCAAGGATGGCTTTCACCTTTTCGGGGTCCACCTCTATCCCTTTCTGACTTACGATGAAACCTAGTAATTTCCCTGACTTGACCCCGAAGGTACACTTAGCGGGGTTTAACCTCAATTGATATTTCCTAAGCCTTTCGAACAACTTCCGCAAGTTGACAAGGTGTTCCTCCTCGGTCTTAGACTTGGCAATTATGTCGTCCACATAGACCTCGATTTCTCGGTGCATCATATCGTGGAACAAGGCCACCATAGCCCATTGATAAGTTGCCCGGGCATTCTTGAGTCCAAAGGACATCACCTTATAATAGAACGTCCCCCACAGGGTGACGAAAGTAGTCTTTTCCATATCCTCCGGCACCATTTTTATCTAATTGTAACCGGAGAATCCATCCATGAAGGAAAACAAAGCGAAATTGATCGTATTATCCACGAGGATATCGATGTGTGGCAGAGGAAAATTGTCCTTGGGACTGGTCCGATTCAGGTCCCGATAATCTACGCACATTCGTACCTTCCCTTCCTTCTTAGGGGCTGGTACAATGTTGGCAACCCATTCTGGGTACCGAGCGACAGCCAAAAAACCAGCGTCAAATTGTTTCTTTACCTCTTCTTTTATTTTCAAGGATGTCTCAGGCTTCATCCTCCTTAGCTTTTTTTTTACCGGGGAACACTCAGGATTTAGAGGTAATCTGTGTTGTACGATGTAAGAACTCAAACCGGGCATATCTTGGTATGACCAGGCAAAGATGTCTTGGTAGTTTTTTAGCAGGGCCATCAATTCTTCACGGATGGGTGCGGTCATACCCGTGCCTATCTTCACTTCCTTTTCCCCACTGCCGGTTCCTAAGTCTACTAGTTTCGTCTCTTCTTGATGAGGCCCCATCTCTTGGTCCTCATGGGTGACTATCTTCTCCAACTCTGGGGGAAGTCCTACATCCTCATCCTCTTCACTCTCTGTCTGATCCGCTTCTTGCTTGAAATCGATGGTCGGGTCCCAGGTATTAGTACCTTCAAGGGACTCGTCGTCGGATCTGGCGTTTTAAACGTAAAGAAATAAACATGCAAATGAATGAGAATGGGTAGAGACGCAGGAACAAATGAAGAAAGATCTTTATATTATAAATTCATGAACAAAAGACATAAAGCCTTAACAAAAGGAAACTCTAAAGCCTAGGCCAAACCGTAGAGTTTAAAAGCCATAAAGGGTTACATTATGCTTGTCGCATAAATGCCCGGGCGCTCCTCCACTCGCCAATTTCCTAGTCGGAAACCAAGAGGGCATGGTTGTACCAAAATCTACCCACTCGGAGAGTCATCCTCGCATATCGCAACGACTTGGCCTTCGTGTCCTAGACCCGCACTTATAACGCAACTACTGATATGGCAGGGCGGGTCCCCTTCGACTTGTCGTCCCAATTGCGAACCTTGGCTTCTGCTCTTCCTTCCCGCGACACTTATCCTTATGTCTGCTTGTGTGGGTTTATAGCCTAATCCAAACTTCCCACGGTTTCCTCTGGTGTTTACCAGGTTGATTCTGCCACAGTTGTTCTTGCCTAAGCCCATTCCGGGCTTATAGCCATTCCCCAATATCACCCGGGCCACCATCATTGCCGTATCGGACAGGCAAGGTTGCCCAAAGAAGGAATCTACGGAGGCAATGCTTACTACCTCAAAAGATTGGAAGGCTATTTCCAATGACTCCTCTGCGGCTTCCACTTATGGCATAGAGGATGGGCAACTTACCAAGATGTCTTCCTCCCCCGGCACAATGACCAAATGCCCCTCTACTACGATCTTCAGTTTTTTGTGGAGTGTAGAGGGAATGACTCCCACCGAGTGGATCCAAGGGTGTCCCAAAAGACAGCTGTAAGCCGAGTTAATATCCATTACTTGGAAGGTAACCTGACAGGTATGGGGGCCTATCTGTACAGGGAGGTCGATCTTTCCCCTCACCTCTCGGTGGCTGCCATCGAAGGCACGGACCACAATGGAACTTGGCCTTAGATGGGAAGCGTTAAACGGAAATTTCTCCAACGTGCTTTTGGGCATTACGTTTAAACTGGAACTGTTATCGATGAGTACCTTGGCCACGACGTGGTCCATGCACTTGACTGACACATGCAAAGCCCTGTTATGCCCTTTCCCCTCGGCAAGGATTTCTTCTTCAGCGAAGGTGAAATAGTTGTTGGTGGTGATGTTATTGAGGAGTCTTCCAAAGCCTTCTACGGAGATGTCTTGGGCTACATGATCGTTCAAGACCTTCACTAGCAAAGCCCGATGAGGCTCAAAGCTCATGAGCAGTTCCAAAAGAGAGACTCTGGCCGGGGTTTTGTTGAGCTGCTCAATGACCTTGAACTCGCTTTGTTGAATAATGCGGAGGAACTCGCCTGCCTCCTCTAGCGATACTTCTTTCTTGCCACAACCATCCTTTTTCTCCGAAAGACCTTTCACTAGAATATTCTCTTTCGGAGTGGGACTCATTTTGTCATTTTGTTCCTCTGCTATCTTTGCCTTCACTTTAACGTTTACGGGTTGTGTCGGCAGGTCAGGGGGCGCAAACACGCGACCGCTACGGGTCACGCCGCTCAGACCGGTGATATTGGTTACCTGGCCGACAACGAGCTGATGTCGGTGGCTTCTTCCTTCCTTTTGCTTGGAGGCGCATACCTCCAGGGAACTACGTGGCTGTTTTGGTACGGAAATGGAACAGGTTTAACTACCGACGGGTATCGGGGCATTTGGGGAGCTGCGTCTCTGGTGAAATATATCACTAAAGGTTTAGGCCTTCCAAGACCTCCCTCATCTGCGGACTGCATACATATATTCTGCTCTTCACTCCTTTCATCGCCGACTTCCTGCCGGCCTTGGTCTATCATCCGTTGCAACTGGTCCTCCATTTCTAAACATGTTTCCATGTTATATAGCTCGCCAGGATGCATCAAACAAGAATCTTCCCCGTGCCCACCGCGGGGAATTACGCCCCCCTTTTGTAGGGCCTCGTAGATAAACCTCCTAGGGGTCATCACGTCCTTCAAAGGTTTGGACCTGCGCGGCCTACCCGACTCAGCGACATTAACTGCTCCCCCTCCATGATTGGCAAGCGGGTTCGTTTTTACGTTAGGCTGGTCCTCTTGAAACGTCATCCATCCAGCGTCTATCAAATGTTGGACCTTGTATTTAAGGGCCTGGCAGTGTTCGGTGGAGTGGCCCGGGGTTTTCCCATGGTATGCGCAGGTTGCGTCAGGGTTATACCACTTTGGGAAAGGAGGCTGGTAGATCTTCCCGGGAGATATCACAACCATTTGGTTGGTGATGAGGGATGGCAAGAGGTCTTTGTACGTCATTGGGATTGGGGTGAATGTTGTCCTCAGGGGAAAGTTCCTTATCGTGTTGGAACCGGCGCCAAATTGGGCATTATCGGCTGGGCGAGTCGGGGTTGGAGTCGTAGCTTGGGGGGTCTCCCTCTGGATGGGCGCAGGCGCCCTAGCTTGTATGGGTGCTGAGTTGGAGGAGTCCCCGGTGCGAGCTGAGAAGCCCGGGTGATGTTGCACATACTGATGGGTACCGTGAGAGGTCTGCGGTGGCTTGATCCATGCGGGCGCTGAAGTGACAGCATGGGTATCACCTTCCTTCCTTTTTGCCCCAGTTGCTCCGATCCTTCTAGCGTTGGTACTTGTGGAGGAGACGTAATCGAACTTCCCTCTCTTCAAACCTACTTATGCTGCCAGGTCCCTCCACCGCTGAGCGTACTCTTTAAAGGACTCACTTTCCTTTTTAACCATGTTTTGTAGTTGAGTCTGATTGGGAGCTGTCGCAACCTACCCTTCGGCGGGAGGGCGACGCGAGACTCGCGGGATGCGTGTTCCACGAAAGGAATACGCGCGGAGTCGCCACCAACGTTTATTTGAGGAAAACGTCGGAAAAACCGGAAAAGACGCGATCTACGAACTTTTTAGTGAAAGGTTCGGGAGCTGTATTTACGCACGGGGAAGGTATTAGCACCCCACACGCCCGTCCCAAGGGACGGCAGCCTTTAATCGAATGTGCAAACATGACTTTGATTTTTATGTTCCCTTTTATGCTCTTTATATCCTTTATACCCTTTTTATATTTTTCTTTTTTGTGGTCGACAAGGGTGTTTCCCTTTGCTCCTACGTATTCCTCAATTTGGGATGAGAAAATCAGACCTACGTAGTTCTTTCGGAACAAAGTGTTTGGTTAAGTTGTTTTTGTCTTTTTTGCAAAATATGTTTTTATTGAACAAAAGGTCTTTTAAGGTGTTGGACCATTAAACGGTTTTTTTGATTTTGAAAGGGGAGAAACGTTAAGGCATTGGACCATTAACGATCTCTTGTTTTTGAAAGGAGAGAAACGTTAAGGCATTGGACCATTAACGATCTCTTGTTTTTGAAAGGAGAGAAACGTTAAGGCATTGGACCATTAACGATCTCTTGGGGTGGTCGACAAAAGCGGGGCTTTTGCTCCTACGTATCCTCAATGAGGAACTCAGACCTACGTAGTTCTTTCTTATCAAATGATTCTTTTTTACTTAAGTGGTGATCATTTTAAGGCGTTGGACCTTAAAAATGATCCATTTTACTTAGTGAGAAATTGAAATGACAAACTTCAAAAGCCTATTTTTGTGGACGAGCTTGACTAGGCGAGTTGATTTTAGCCTTAGTTTCACTTTAGTTATTAATCAATTCGATTAAGAATGAGAAATCCCAAAGAGAAAACGTCCGATTGATTTTCCGCTTTATTTTACTAAAAAGATATTTTTTGATTATTATATTATTTTTTACCTCTTTTTGATTTCCAACGTGGTTACGGCACGGCCGAACGGTCGGAATTGATTTTAACCGAAGTTAACGGATAATATAATTCAAACGTTCGGTGGAAATTTATTTTATTTTTAAGTTAAGCGAGAAATGACTTAAGTAAAATGGCTTAAGCACGTCAACAGGGGGTATAAAAAGTAAACAAAATGAGAATAAAAATGCACGAAACACAATGTGGACCACTACGGGTGCATAGAATGAATCGAAAAGCTTGGTTCGAGGTACTTACCCGTTGAAGATCGAAGAACGATGAAGAACGAATGAAGAACGTTGAAGAACGGTTCAAACCTTTGCGAGATTCCTCACGGAAAACGTTACGGAAACGTTTCGGAAGCGCCTCGGCTTAGATTTTCTTCACGGAAACAATTTTTCCAAGCAAATTCGAAAGAGAGAGAAGTGCCTAAGGGGCTGGACCCCTTCCTTCTTCATTTCCTCCCCTATTTATAGGAAAATAGGGGAGGTGGTTGCCGCCCAGCTCGCCCAGGCGAGCTCAGCTCGCCCAGGCGAGCAGGGTTGCTTCCTCCAGAAGCAACCGCCTTCTGGAGGAATCTTCTGGAGGGCCCAAGTGGGCCTGGGTGCTATTTGCACCCCCATTTTTACTAAGTACACCCCCCTCTGCTGTTTTTTTTGGTAATTCTTTTTTCGTAAAGTTACGGAAACTTACGAATTTCGTAACGATACTTGTTTTCTTTCCGTAATGTTACGGAACCTTGCGGATTACATAATCATCCCCTTTTTGACTTACGGAACGTTACGGAACCTCACTTAATTATGCAACGATGCTTCCATTTGATTTCCGATGTGTCACGGAAACTTACGGATTGTGCATCAACATTTTTTGGTTTTTCGGCATGTCCTGGAATTTCATAAATTGCCTAATGATGGGTGCCAAGCACCTCACAAGGACCAAAGAATGGTCGCATGTCATCAAGCAAAGGTCCCCGGACGAAATTAGGGTATGACAGTTGCCCCTCTTTACTTGTCTTTTATTGGAGATAAAAGAAAAGTAAAGATAAGACACTAATTTCGTCCCTCTCGATTTGACGAGAGTCGCGGGTGACCATAAAATCTCCACATGCAAATGACTTGTTGTTCCCAGGATTTCACAAATTGCCTAATGATGGGTGCCAAGCACCTCACAAGGACCAAAGAATGGTCGCATGTCATCAAGCAAAGGTCCCCGAAAATCAGTGTATGACACTAATTTCGCTCCTCTCGGTTGACGAGAGTCGCGGGCGACCATGAAATTTCCGCATGTAAATGACTTTGTTGTTCCCGGAGGAACAAAAGGTGCAGAAGACTGTGTCAGCCCCTGCATGCTATCAAGCGTTCTGTCTTACAGATAGCAAAAGAATGGGTGCGAATAACCATAAGGTATCTCCGCGTATCATGGGTGCAGAATGACCAAACTTGGTCTCTGCTTGTCATCGGGCCCGCCGCCTCTGGATGACAAAAGGGTGCGAATAACCATAAGGTATCTCCGCGTATCATGGGTGCAGAATGACCAAACTTGGTCTCTGCTTGTCATCGGGCCCGCTGCCTCTGGATGACAAAAGGGTGCGAATAACCATAAGGTATCTCCGCGTATCATGGGTGCAGAATGACCAAACTTGGTCTCTGCTTGTCATCGGGCCCGCTGCCTCTGGATGACAAAAGGGTGCGAATAACCATAAGGTATCTCCGCGTATCATGGGTGTAGAATGACCAAACTTGGTCTCTGCTTGTCATCGGGCCCGCCGCCTCTGGATGACAAAAGGGTGCGAATAACCATAAGGTATCTCCGCGTATCATGGGTGCAGAATGACCAAACTTGGTCTCTGCTTGTCATCGGGCCCGCCGCCTCTGGATGACAAAAGGGTGCGAATAACCATAAGGTATCTCCGCGTATCATGGGTGCAGAATGACCAAACTTGGTCTCTGCTTGTCATCGGGCCCGCCGCCTCTGGATGACAAAAGGGTGCGAATAACCATAAGGTATCTCCGCGTATCATGGGTGCAGAATGACCAAACTTGGTCTCTGCTTGTCATCGGGCCCGCCGCCTCTGGATGACAAAAGGGTGCGAATAACCATAAGGTATCTCCGCGTATCATGGATGCAGAATGACCAAACTTGGTCTCTGCTTGTCATCGGGCCCGCCGCCTCTGGATGACAAAAGGGTGCGAATAACCATAAGGTATCTCCGCGTATCATGGGTGCAGAATGACCAAACTTGGTCTCTGCTTGTCATCGGGCCCGCCGCCTCTGGATGACAAAAGGGTGCGCGTCACATGACCTCAGGGTCAGTATGACAAAGATTATGGGGCGGCCGACAAAAGCAAAGCTCTTGCTCCTACGTATCCTCCAATGAGGAACTCAGACCTACGTAGTTCTGGATAACTTGTGAGACTTGGAAAGTCTCCATCGGAAAATGCTGACATCTCCGGAAAGGGCGCAGATGACCATATTGGTCTCTGCTCGTGAATCACACTTGGGGTCACTGAATGACGAGGTGCGGATAACCGTAAGGTGTCTCCGCGGGCTACCAGCTCTTGAGTCATGGCGACAAAAGGCGGTGTGGTCGACAAAAGCGAGGCTCTTGCTCCTACGTATCCTCCAATGAGGAACTCAGACCTACGTAGTTCTGGATAACTTGTGAGACTTGAAAAAGTCTCAGTGTTTTCTCCACTAAAACGCAAACATGCTTTAGCAAAGAGACAAATATTCCAACTGATTAGAGCAGCATATGCCTTTTTGAGTGAAAAACAATGCGTCTACTGGGGAAGGAGAGTATGCTGATGAAATTTTCTCATAACCATAAATGAGATTTTGGATGTTAGCATTTCGTTTCTAAATGACCATTTAGAGGAAACACTGGGTTCGACAAAAATAGAAGAAAATCACTCAAAGTGTATCAATCTCGCACAGGTAAGTGTTTCATCCTAATTCCGAACCATAGATATGTCATGACTTGACTTTGCAAATTATTTCCTATCAAATCAAAAATTACATGCGTGATCATGGATCAATAGGGCTTCCCTTGGGAATGGGTTCTTTTGGTGGGTTCTTCGGCTTTTGTGTGCTTTTGGCTTTTGATTTTTCTGGCTTTTTTCTTTTTCTGTTTTTGTTTAGTGCGGGGCGAGAAAAAAAAGGTCGCTAGCGCACGGGATTTTGGTTGGCAATCAAAGGGAGAAGACCATTTTAGGTTGTGGTTTCCTTTTCTTTCTTTTGTTCATTTGGTGACAATTCTGTATTGTTCAGATATTGTCTGGTCAAAAGACCTTTCTGCACATTTCTTCTAGTTTCTTTGATCAAGAACTTTCTTTCCTCCCTTTTTCTTTTTTCTTTCTCCCATTCTTTGATTGGGAATTTTCTTTCTTTTCTTTTTGCTTTCTCCCATTCTTTGATTGGGAATTTCCTTTCTTTTCTTTTTGCTTTCTCCCACTCTTTGATTGGGAATTTCCTTTCTTTTCTTTTTGCTTTCTCCCACTCTTTGATTGGGAATTTCCTTCTTTTCTTTTTTGCTTCCGAGGGTAAGGATTATGGTGAGTCAGGATTTTGGCTCAAGGTTTGTAGAATGGCTAGACATGATACATGTTGGGGTTTGGTTTGGTTCAAGGATAAAAAGGGATGCCCCACATTATTTCCATGACACAAATGCAAAAATGATGATTTGGAAGCTTTATGCAAAACTGGTCATGCATGCATCTATGCGGACACTCAAGTGTCAAATTTTTACGGTCATGTGATGCTAGGGCTCAGGATTCATTTCCTCTATTTTAATCAACCCAATGTTTCCAAAATATGTTCTTTTATCAATTTGTGCATTCATCCGAGTCCATTTCGGGCGTCCGGGAAAATCTTCACAGCATTCACCCTTCAGGTGTATACACATTTTTTCAAAAACTAGTTACGATCAGTGAATTTTTCCAAAGAAAAGTTGGAAATCATCTCTTTTCAAAAGCATGTTGGTCTTTCAACTTGACAACTTATTTTTTCCTTTTTCTACCTTTTTCCTTACTTACCCTTTTTTTCCTTATTTGCTCTCTTTTTCTTTTCACTTTCTTTTCTTTTCTATTTCATTTTCTTTCCTTTTCTATTTCATTTTCTTTCCTTTTCTATTTTTATTTTTATCATGATTTTTTTTTTATTTTTTTTTATTTTTTTTTATTTTACATATATACTTTTGGACGATGTTCCTAAACGAAGAACTCTACACGGTTCCAGAATTTCAAACATCATCGATAGTAATGATATATAAATACTAACGCACCAACCTAAACAAAAATGTATGCGCTGTACAAATGACAATCGAAACAACAAAAACAAACATTAGTCTCTCAAGTCAAAACAATAACATAGAATAAAAATGACAAAAGAAATATGAAAGAAAACATGAATCTGGGGATCTCCCAGTCACGTGTCTCCACTCCCTCCCAAGAAGTCAAGCAAATCAGCCATCTCCTCATCCTCGTGGGCTTCTTCTCCATCGCCGGGAGCTTCTGGGGGTGCCTCTCCTGCTTGGGCTTCGGGCCAATCTCCGGGCCATGCAACCTCTGCCCTGAACTGGTCTGGAGTAGGGCATGAAAAAGGAGCGAAGCCCTGGCTCTGCATGCTAAGGCTCATCTGGTACAGACAATCATGGGTCCGTACATGTGCTCGGTGGTTGGCCGCCTGCTGGCGAACCAAATGCCGTAAATACTGCTCTATGTCAAATGCCCCAGCCTGGCCAGCCTGATGAGGTGGTGGTGGCGCGCCTGCGGCCTGTGGAGCATCACCCTGAGCCTGTCTCTGGGTACAGTACTTCTCAATAAAAGCCCGGGTGATGGGCGGCCGAATCACCTTGGTAGGTGCAACGGGGACTCCGAACGACTGGCAGAGTCCTGTGATCAGTGCGGGGAATCCCAGGCCCTGTTGGACTTATCTGGGTCCAAAGGGTGCCTAGTGGGCGCCATACTGCAAAAATATAGATGGCATCAGCGATCAACTGAGCCACATGGATGCTCATCCGTGTCAGGATGGCGTACACCAGCTGGCACTTCGGCATGGGGAGGTCGGAATTATGATCGGTGGGCAGGATGTTGCTGAGGAGCAACGTCATCCATATCTGGGTCAGGGTGGTCATGTTGGTGCGCATGATTCGCACTCGCCTTCCTGCAGCAGTCCGGGCAAAATCTGCCCCGGTATACATAGCAGCTGGGCGATGGCCTCCTCATCGAACCCATCAGACCGGTTCCTCCTCTGGCCATACTCGCATTCCTGGCCCTCTTCCAATACCATCGGATATCCCAGGAGCTGGCTGATAGCGTCGGCATCGAACGGGATCCACTGACCCCTAACCCAGGATCTCATGTCACGCACGCCTTCCTCTGTTGGCCAAGCATTGGCATAAAACTCAAGGACTATTTCTGGATCAAACTTGGCCATGGGAGTAACCAGTGGTGCCCACCGCCGGCGCCCTATTTCTTCCTGGAAATCAGTATACTCGTCGTCCTTGAGCTGGACGCGTCGCTCCCGGAGAAACGACCATCCCTTAATGGCTTCGAAGCGCTGCTGGTGTACAACGCTCCTAAAGCGGTGACTGTCGTACTCCGGGGCGGAACTAGTTCCTTCGGCCACCTTGTCCTTCCTGGACCTCTTTGAGGCAAGCTTCCTCGGGGCCATTCCTGCGAAGGCAAACATTTGGAAAGTTAGTTTTACCAGTGGGACGTTACTCTTAAAGCAAAAATGGCATATAACCTCCTCCCATAAATACAAACATCAATGTAAATTTAGAGTAAGCTTATGCGCATACTTCCTTACAAATGTTCTCTTGCACAAGACATTCTATTAACCGAAAAAATGCACCCATATACAATCAAGGCAGCTCGTTACCTAGATTATTTACACGTACTTCCAAGGTGTATTTGTTACTTACATCACACACATCTCCTTGGCTAAATTCACATACATGCATACCCAAAGCATTTTGGGGTACCAAAAATTGCACATGTACACTCTTGGTATTTCTAATACCTATACATACACAAACTTTATGATGAATCTTGACTATCTACACAATAAGGTGCTACATTTCATGCTCTTTTCAAGTTTTTGCTACCTAAAGCCGCATGCAAATTCCAGTATATTTTCCTTTGCTAACTAAAATTGTATTCAAATTAAAAGGTATACATTTTTTTGGTAATGTATCTTCTTTACATAACATGCAACATATTTATGTGTATTTTTGTGAGACATTTTGACTACCAAAAATTATATGTACATACATCCAAGTATTTTGCCATCATACCCAAAGTGTAAATTGCCAAAGGTATTTCGCTACCTATTCTAAACCTACACATTTATGATGAGCAAAATTCCTAACCATCTAGGCATAGGGAAAATATTGTAGCGTGGCCCATAGCTGATTGCTGGCCAAAAGGGTAACTTTACCCAATATGCACCTCCTTTTGTGCTCTTTTTGCAGAAAATTTCAGTTTCTAGGACTAGGATATATGTGGGGCAATTACTCTAGCCTTTTTCGGGAATGAATACATATTCCAAAAAAAATAGAAAATATGCACAAACCAAAATACCCCATGGGTTGTCTCCTTACAAAAGTCACACGCTAATGCCATTGAGGCATTTCACCGAACACTTGGTGGGCGCGCGTTTAGGCATCAATAGCAAGAGAACGGGGACAATGTGGCATGTCCTATTGTTTCAAAATGCATTATAGGCCTAGGGCCATCTCATACCAACCCCTAATAAA
The DNA here is from genome assembly GCF_000004515.6 of Glycine max. NCBI lineage: Eukaryota > Viridiplantae > Streptophyta > Magnoliopsida > Fabales > Fabaceae > Glycine > Glycine max. The sequence goes on along the minus strand of NC_038241.2, from coordinate 18,650,633 downwards.
TCAAAATTGCCCCACATATTTGAGCACACCCCACAATTTAGAGCACCAAAAGGAGATCAAAATACACCAATGAAAAGCTAGAAAGCTTAGGGATGGAATACTTACTTGTTGGTGATGAACAAAAGCGCAAAACGGAATCAAAAAATGCGAAAAAGGATGACCCTAGGGCTGCAAATTCGTCAATCCCGTGGGTATGGCTTTTGAAAGGGGGGAAAAGAGGTTTTTGAATGTAAAAACGCCCCCCCTTTCGTCATTTTTATAATTTGGTGCAGGGGTGGCTCGCCCAGGCGAGCTAAGCTGCATTTTTTTTTTTTTTTTTTTTTTTTTTGAGGGGAACATTAACCATGTCCCCTCCCTTCTCATGGATTAGCATTTTGCCTAACTTGAACTTACTTAGGTTAGAATTAGGCGTTGATTACTTATTTTATTATTACTCTTTTCCTTTTTAAAACAAGCAAATAGTAAAAGAAAGCTGCAAAATACAAAGGATACGGGGCTGCCTTGCAGCGACATTCCCTGCTTGTTTCGCACAGAGAAGGGCAACGATCGGTCGGTCGTGACCCCATCCCCGCTTGCGTTCATCCTTAAGTACCTGCAAGTAATAAACAACCAGGTATGGCCAATCTTGACCGCATCATTACCCTACCTTGATTGGTTTCTGCCGTTCATGTTTTGTCTCCCTCCAGAAGGTAGCCCAAGGTGATCCTGCCCCTGTTTTACCACAACAATATACATGCGTATGCGTATGCGTATGCATGATGTTTTCAAACGCAGAAAATTTAGGGAAAGTTGGTTCAGGTTCAATTCTAATTAAGCGCTTGGGGGATCCCATGAACTGAGCGGAAGGGCTCAGGCGATCACAAATTAACGCAAGGTGTGAAACTAACGTGAGGACTAAAAGCCTCAAATCCATGTTTATTTTTTGAAAGATTGTAACGAGAGATACAACAGACAGGAAATCCTGGGGGAAATCCAGAAAACGCATAAAGATAGAGAACATGCAGCGACATCCTTAATTGCCCCAGCTTCTAAGCATAATATTGTTTGACGACATCAGAGTTCACGGGTGAAGGTAGCTCTTCGCCATCCATGTTGGTAAGCACCAGGGCTCCTCCGGAAAAAGCCCTCTTCACAACAAAAGGCCCTTCGTAGTTCGGGGCCCATTTCCCTCGATGGTCCTTGACAGCATGGGACATTTTCTTTAGCACAAGGTCTCCCTCATGGAACTTGCGTAAGCGTACTTTCTTGTCGAATGCACTCTTCATTCTTCGCTGGTATAAACGCCCATGACTCATGGCCGTTAAGCGCTTACCTCAATGAGGTTGAGCTGATCGTAGCGTGTTTGAGCCCACTCTGATTCCTTTAATCCGGATTCTGCCAAGATCCTTAATGACGGGACTTCTACCTCAAATGGTAACACCGCCTCCATCCCATATACCAATGAGAACGGCGTTGCCCCAGTTGACGTTCGTACTGAAGTCCGGTAACCGTGTAACGCGAATGGGAGCATCTCGTGCCAATCCTTGTATGACACGGTCATCTTTTGGATAATCTTTTTAATATTCTTATTGGCTGCTTCCACGGCTCCATTCATCTTTGGCCGGTAGGGTGGAATTGTGATGCTGGATTTTAAACTCCTCGCACATTTCCCCCATCATCTTGTTATTCAGGTTGGTGCCATTGTCCGTGATAATCTTCCTTGGCAAACCATATCGGCAGATGATCTCCTTCTTAATGAACCTGACCACCACATTCCTCGTGACATTGGTATATGAAGCCGCCTCGACCCACTTGGTGAAATAATCTATTGCTACGAGGATGAAGCGATGACCATTCGAGGCCTTGGGCTCAATGGCCCCGATGACATCTATTCCCCACATGGAGAAAGGCCAAGGGGCGGACATGACATTCAGAGGATGCGGTGGGGCATTGACATTATCCGCGAATGCTTGACATTTGTGGCACTTCCTCACATGGACACAACAATCACTTTCCATGGTAAGCCAGTAATAACCTGCTCTTAAGATCTTCCTGGCCATAGCATGCCCGTTGGCGTGTGTTCCAAACGAGCCCTCATGGACTTCCTCGATCATGTGATTTGCCTCCTTGGCATCCACACATCGCAGGAGTGTCATGTCGTGATTTCTCTTATACAGTGTACCTCCGCTCATGAAGAAACTGGCTGCCAACCTCCTCAATGTCCTTTTATCGTTGTCGGCAATCTCTGGCGGGTATTCTTTGCTTTCGACATATCGCTTGATGTCGTAATACCAGGGCTTTCCGTCCCGTTCCTCTTCCACTTGGCAACAATGTGCGGGTTTGCCACGACACTGAAATTCAATGTAGGGTAGGTCCCCGTGCGGTGTTAGCTGGAACATAGATGCCAATGTAGCAAGTGCATCCGCCATTTGATTTTCCTCGCGGGGAACATGATGGAAGGAGATCTCATTGAAAGTCTCAGCCAACTCCTTGATGTAGGCTTTGTAGGGTATCAGCTTGGGATCTCTAGTTTCCCATTCTCCTCTCAGCTGATGGATTACCAACGCTGAGTCGCCGTACACCTTGAGTAGTTTGACATCGGAGTCAATTGCTGCCTGGACGGCTAGGGCACATGCTTCATATTCGGCCATGTTGTTGGTGCAGTCGAATCCTAGCCTGGCTGTGAAAGGTACACATTGATTGTCCGGAGAGATCAACACTGCCCCAACGCCATGACCTAGAATGTTTGACGCTCCGTCAAACCATACAGTCCATTTGTCCCGATCTTCGTCCAACTTTTCCTCGAACAAGGCCATGATGTCCTCATCCGGGAATTCCGGATGCATGGGCTGGTAGTCGTTAAGAGGCTGTTGAGCCAAATAATCTGCCAAAGCGCTTCCTTTTATCGCCTTTTGGGTGACGTAGACTATATCAAACTCAGATAGCAAGACTTGCCACCGGGCGATTCGTCCTGTGAGAGCTGGCTTTTCAAAGATGTACTTAACTGGGTCCATTTTGGATATCAACCAGGTAGTATGGCTCAGCATGTACTGCCTTAGCGATGGGATGCCCATACTAAAGCACAACACGTTCTTTCGAGCAAGGAGTAATTCATCTCACAGGTCGTGAACTTCTTACTTAGGTAGTAAACAGCGCGCTCTTTCTTCCCGGATTCGTCATGTTGCCCCAGCATACACCCCATTGACTCGTCCAAGATTGTCATGTACAAAATGAGAGGCCTTCCAGGTACTGGTGGCATAAGCACGGGAGGATTCATTAGGCACTTTTTGATCCTTCCAAAAGCCTCTTGGCAATCCTCATTCCACCGATCAGTTTGGTTTTTGCGCAAGAGTTTAAACAACGGCTCACAAATGGCGGTGAGCTGCGATATGAATCTGGCAATATAATTCAAGCGCCCCAGAAAACCTCGGACTTGCCTCTCTGTACGGGGTTCTGGCATCTCAAGGATAGCCTTCACTTTTTCGGGGTCTACCTCTATCCCTTTCTGGCTTACAACGAAACCAAGCAATTTCCCTGATTTGACCCCAAAGGTACACTTAGCGGGGTTCAACCTTAATTGATATTTCTTAAGCCTTTCGAACAACTTCCGCAGGTTGACAAGGTGTTCTTCCTCAGATTTAGATTTAGCAATTATGTCGTCCACGTAGACCTCGATCTCTTGATGCATCATATCATGGAACAAAGCTACCATGGCCCGTTGATAAGTTGCCCCGGCGTTCTTGAGTCCAAAGGACATTACCTTGTAACAGAACGTTCCCCACAGGGTGACGAAAGTAGTCTTTTCCATATCCTCGGGCGCCATCTTTATCTGATTGTAACCAGAGAAACCATCCATGAAGGAAAATAAAGCGAAATTGGCCGTGTTATCTACGAGGATATCGATGTGTGGTAACGGAAAATTGTCCTTGGGACTGGCCCGATTCAGGTCCCGGTAATCTACACACATTCGTACTTTCCCACCTTTTTTAGGAACTGGTACGATGTTGGCAACCCATTCTGGATACCGAGCGACGGCCAGAAATCCAGCGTCAAACTGCTTCTTCACTTCTTCTTTTATCTTCAAGGACGTTTCGGGTTTCATCCTCCTCAATTTCTGTTTTACTGGGGAACACCCGGGATTTAGAGGCAATCGGTGCTGCACAATGTCAGAACTCAAACCGGGCATATCTTGGTATGACCAAGCAAAGATGTCTTGGTAGTCTTTTAGCAGGATTATTAATTCTTCACGGATAGGTGCGGTAATGCCTGTACCTATCTTTACTTCCCTCTTTCCACTGCCAATTCCTAAGTCTACTAGCTCTGTTTCTTCTTGATGAGGCCCCATTTCTTGGTCCTCATGGGCGACCATTCTTTCTAGTTCCGAAGGAAGTCCCACATCCTCATCTCCTTCATCTTCCGTTTGGTTCATTTCTTGCTCGAAGTTGATAGACGGGTCCCAGGTATTAGTACCTTCGGGGGACTCGTCATCGAATCTGCCGTTTCAGAAAAAGAAGTAAACATGCAAATGAATGAGAATGGGTAGAGACCAGGAACAGATGAAGAAAGATCCTTGTATTATAAATTCAAAAACAAAAGACACAAAGCCTTAACAAAAAGAAAACTCTAAAGCCTAGGCCCAACTATAGAGCTTTTAAAACCGTAAAGGTTTACATTATGCTTGTTGCGTAAACGCCGGGGCGTTCCTCCACTCGCCAATTTCCCAGCTGGAAATCAGGAGGGCATGGTCGGACCAAATCCGAAGTACTCGGAACATCATTTTCACATATCGCGAACACTTGACCTTCGTCTCCCAGACCCGCACTTATAAAGCTTCTACTTATGTGGCAGGGCGGGCTTCCTTCACTTTCTTGTCTCCAACGCGAGCTCTGACCACTGTCCTTCCTTCCCGCAATGCTTCTTTTCATGTCCGCCTGAGTGGGCTTATAGCCTAAACCATACTTCCCACGATTTCCTTGGGTTTTTATCAGGCTAGTTATGCCGCCATTGTCTTTGCCTAAACCCATCCCGGGTTCATAACCGTTCCCCAACATAACTCGGGCCATCATTACCGCCGCATCGGACAGACAAGGTTGCCCAAAGAGGGAGTCCACGGAGGAAATGCTGACCACCTCAAAAGACTGGAAAGCGGTTTCTAACGATTCTTCTGCGGCTTCCACATAAGGCATGGAGGATGGGCAGCTTACCAAGATATCTTCCTCGCCTGACACGATGACCAAGTGCCCCTCCACTACGAACTTCAGCTTTTGGTGGAGTGTAGAAGGCACAACTCCCACTGAGTGGATCCAAGGGCGCCCCAACAGGCAGCTGTAGGGGGGGTTAATATCCATTATTTGGAAGGTGACTTGACAGGTGTGAGGGCCTATTTGTACTGGGAGATCGATCTCTCCCCTAACCTCTCGGCGAGTGCCGTCGAAGGCCCGAACCACCATTGAACTTGGTTTTAAGTGGGAAGCATTGAATGGTAACTTGTCCAAAGTGCTCTTAGGCATCACGTTTAAACTGGAACCATTATCGATGAGTACCTTGGCCACGATATGGTCCATACACTTGACTGATACGTGTAAAGCCTTATTATGCCCTCTCCCCTCGGCGGGGATTTCTTCTTCGGCGAAGGCAAGATAGTTGTTGGCAGTGATATTGTTGACCAGCCCTCCGAAACCTTCTACCGAAATATCTTGGGCCACGTGAGCCTCGTTCAGCACTTTTACTAGCAGAGCCCGATGAGGCTCGGAGCTCATAAGTAACTCCAACAGCGAGACCCTAGCCGGGGTTTTGTTGAGCTGTTCAATAACCTTGAATTCGCTCTGCTGAATTATCCGAAGGAACTCGCTGGCTTCCTCTAGCGACACCTCCTTTCTACCATCCTTTTTCTCCGGGGGCCCCTTTGCTGGAATATCTTTATTCGAAGCGTGGGGTGCTTCGCCATCTTGTTCCTCCACCACTTTTCCTTTTCCCTTTTTCTAGCGTTTAAAGTGGTAGGTCCGGAGGTGCG
>NC_038241.2:18522797-18643914 GCF_000004515.6 Glycine max | reverse complement strand
GAGTTACCACGGCCCAAATGATTGGCGATGAGGGATGGTAGAAGATCTTCGTACGTCATTGGGAGCGGGGTGAATTCCGGCAACGGCCTCGGAGGGAAGTTCCTTGTCGTGTTGGAATTACCGGCCGGTCGAGTCGCGTTCGGAGTTGGAACTTGGGGAGCTTCCCTCTGGGTGGGTGCCTTAGGCTGCACGGGTGTTGAACTAGAGGCGTTCCCAGCATGAGCCGAGAAGCTCGGGTGATGTTGCGCGTACTGATGGATACCATGAGGTGTTTGCTGGGGTTTGACCCATGCGGGTGTTGAAGAGACGGCATGGGCATCTCCTTCCTTCCTTTTTGCCCCTGTTGCCCCGATTCTTTTGGCGTTCACGTTTGTGGAGGAAACGTAATCAAACTTTCCTCTCTTCAATCCCACCTCGATTCTTTCCCCGGCAAACACCAGATCCGCAAAGCTGGACGGCATGTAACCCACTAGCTTCTCATAGTAGAACACTGGCAGAGTGTCTACCATCATGGTGATCATCTCTCTCTCAACCATGGGAGGAGCTACTTGTGCCGCCAAATCCCTCCATCGCTGCGCATATTCTTTAAAGGTTTCACCCTCTTTCTTGAACATATTCTGCAGTTGAGTACGGTCAGGAGCCATATCAGAATTGTACTGATACTGCCTTAGGAAGGCGGTAATCAGATCCTTCCAAGTACGGATACGGGAAGCTTCCAAATTAGTGTACCACACTACCGCAGCTCCGGCCAAGCTATCCTGAAAGAAGTGTATCAACAGCTTTTCATCTTTAGAATGGGCGCCCATCTTACGGCAGTACATTTTGAGGTGGTTTTTGGGACAAGTCGTCCCTTTATACTTGTCGAAGTCCGGCACTTTGAACTTCGGGGGAATAACAACATCGGGTACTAAGCAAAGATCCGTCATGTCTGCAAATGGATAGTCCCCAAATCCTTCCACAGCCCTCAATCTTTCCTCAAGGAGGTCGAGCTTCCTCCTTTCTTCGGTTGCCGGGGGCGGCCTTTCCATAGACAAAACTATTGGCGATGCTGCGAGGTTGGGTTGAGGCAACGTGCCTGGTGCCGGCCCTTCGGGGATCGGGGGATAAAACTCGACATCCCTCCGAGCATAATCTTGAGGGTCTTTATGGACTTCGTCGGGCTGCTGAGGAGGCTCTTTTTCATGGACGGGAGAAGCAATGTGGCCCGCATCTTCTTGCAAGATGGGTGGTGAATAGTTGGGCGGCAATCCATAAGGGTAAGCCGCTCGGTTGTATCCCAGGTGAGGGCTGCCATCGTGCCCCAGTGCGTCCCTTCCCCGTCCTACTATGTTTGGGGGAGGATGGTGCGTAGTTGCCAAGAGAGTCGGGTCTGCTTCGGCAGCCGAACTGACAGCGGCGGCAGTGGCCGCGTTCTTCTCCATGAGCTGCTTCATACCTAACATGGCCTCCATCATGGAGGCCATTTGTTCTTTCAGAGCCGACATGTCGGCTTTCATCTGTTCCTGTGTCTCCTCTTGATCACCCATCGTTCTAGATTTGGATCTGGTGCGATAGGGATCCCTTGCGGCGCGTTTAGTTATGGTGTTTTCCCTAAAAAACCAAACGTGAGGAGTGGGTAAAGAAAGAAAATGCATGCTAGAGATGAGATGTAGGAGTGATTTGATTTGCACAAGCTTTTTGGAGTAGAAACATGGGACCAACTCATTTTATTTCAAAAAAAGAAATCATATCTAGTCAAGGTCTGAGAGACCATACAAGTTTCCTAACGATTTCTAATTATGTGGGCCATTAAGTCTATCATATGCTGACAATAGCCGAGAAGCCCATGAATCTCTTCGGGGGCGGAGTAGGTGTCTGCCATCGCCTTGGCCTTGGCTAATAATCGGGGAAGTTCTTGACTCCCGTTCAAGGTAAGAGCAAACCGATCCATCCACATGGTTGCCTCTTGGTGTAAAGAGTCGATCACCCTTCCTCTAGCCTCTTTTTCCGCATATACTTGGGCATACTCATCCGCGATTCTATGCTCGTGGGCCGTGGCTAGACCCAACTCTTCTTGGTACTTGGCGATGATAGCTAACATGTTGGTTTCTGTCTCGCATAGACGCTGAGACAAGCTTCTTTTGGACCTTGAACAAGCAATCAACTCCTCTTTCAGAACCATGCTATGTGCTTGCGACTGGTCCCTTTCTTCCCTTCGCAACTTGAGTTCATTATTGCTACCCCATAGAGCTCCGCGAAATTTGTTCCGGCCATACTCTTCCTTGCGAGCCCTCTTGGTCTCTTGTTCAAGGGCTCTTGCGGTAATTGCATTCTCTTCCCGTAACCCGGCGCACTCCTTCCGAACGTGTGTAGCAGCCAACTTGAACTTCTCCTTGGCGAGTTTTGCCTTTCCTAACTCGCTTTTGAGAGCTTGGACTTCCTCATCCTCTTCCGGTGCTTCAAAATTCTCTTCGCTGACGACTTTTAACTTGGCGAGCCAATCTAAACCTCGTATGCGAACTTTCAGCCATTCGTGGTACCCACCAATGATGCCATTACGAATGCCTCTAAGCTCTTGATCTTTCTTCAACGGGGTTTCCCATGCCTTATGGATTCTTTGTATAGTCTTGGAATTGTGTGCGCCGAAATCCCTCACAAGGAAAGGAGACATGCTTTCTTCCGTCGGTGCTCCCCTCATGGGGTACCCTAGTTGTCTTATAGCGAGCGCGGGATGGTAGTTAATACAACCCCTCGTTCCTACCAGCGGAATGTTTGGGTATCCTCCACATGAGAAGAGGACCCCTTCTTTTCCTTCTTTCCATCGGGGGAACCAACTGATTGTTCTACCTCCTATCCCGGCCAAGAGCTGGTCCCAATCTATTCTCCTCTTTTCAGTACACGAGCGATGGCTCAGGAGCGGACATGGATGTCTTGTGTCTTGTTGGAACAAGTGCGAAACCAACCAAACACAGAGGGCGGGTAAGCAACAGATGATCCGTGCGCTACTCTTTTCGCACCTTCGGTCAAATGTGTCAAATAGATCTGCCAAGACAGCTACCACCGGACTTTCCTTGCTATGGTGGTAGGCAAGGAAAGCGTCGATTGCTGCTAGGTCCACCAGACCATCCACGTTTGGAAAGAGGACGACCCCAAAAATTAGCAAAGCTAACACATCCATAAACGGGACCCAATCTCCTTGATTGGCCATAACCCTCGCCTTGTCTTCTAGGTACCTCTGTGGTAGGCCCGCTATGCCGTTCCGAGTCTGTTTTATGCGGTCCAAACCTCTTGCTGAATCCTTGACCACGGTTGCAATTCTGCTCAAAGAGGGGAGACACCCGGAGGAAAGATATGGTTTTCTTCCCCCGAGAGGACATCCTAGAATTTCCTCAAATTCTTCAATGGTTGGTACTAATTGGAAGTCCCCGAATGTGAAGCACCTCAAAGGCTGGTCGTAGTATTGGGTAAGTGATACAATGGCTTCTATGGACACCTCTGCTATGGTTAACTCTAAGATCTTTCCGTAAGTCTTACGGAAGGCTTGCATTTGGAGGGGTTCCATCAACCGCCCTAATTCCTTGATGCTGGTGGTATCTAGGCTTTTGACCTTGACTTGGTAGAACCTCTTGCCGGTTTGATTTGTTCCCATGCTTACTAAAGTGAGACAAAAGCTGGTGCAAATCAAAACTCCGATACCTCATGGGTGGGATGGATGAATGCATGATGGAATGCATATGACACAGATGCAATCTAGGAATGCGGGGGTCCGGGGAATTTGTCCCCTTCTTAGATACGACGCCTAGGGGTAGCGAAATGCCCCAACGCACGTTTTTAAGAAGGCGACACGGACCCTCCGTTGGTTTGTTTACAGTAGGGATCAAGACAGAACCCATATGCAATGCCTATGCAAAAGACACAATGCGGGAATGTGCACAGTATGACAATATTTACCGAACATAAGCAAAAGGGTATATGATACTCATGCATGGCAGTGTGAAAAATGGCACGCAACGTGTTTGCTTTGTGCCCCTATTTAAGGGACCTATAAGGGAGAGAACTAACTAGGCTTTTAGCAATAATCCCCAAGGTAGTTATATCTCTCTTGATGGTTTCTAGAGGTATCATCCCCTTTGAAGAACATATTGTAGCAGTAGGGACTACTAGCAACAATAGGTTTTCAAAGAGAAAAGCTCTAGATGAGGGTTCACTGTAATCAAGCAAGTCGGAGACCTAGCATGATCACAGATTCACCTCCACTCCTTATGCTCCCATGAACCCGGGTATAGGGCCCTTTTTCACTCACAGTGTGTGCAAATAGTGTTGGTGTTTGTGTGCATCAAAATGAATAAATATTTACTTCATGCATACATTTAAAACGCACTAAAAGCAACAAAGAGTTTATATAAACAAGAACATAATGAAAGGAAACCAACAAAGGAGAAAATCATGATAAAACATTGCACAAGATTAAATGGCCTAACTCTCTAAAAAACAGTCCCCAGTGGAGTCGCCAACTGTCGCAACCTACCCTTCGGCGGGAGGGCGACGGGAGACTCGCGGGATGCGTGTTCCACGAAAGGAATACGCGCGGAGTCGCCACCAACGTTTATTTGAGGAAAACGTCGGAAAAACCGGAAAAGACGCGATCTACGAACTTTTTAGTGAAAGGTTCGGGAGCTGTATTTACGCACGGGGAAGGTATTAGAACCCCACACGCCCGTCCCAAGGGACGGCAGCCTTTAATCGAATGTGCAAACATGACTTTGATTTTTATGTTCCCTTTTATGCTCTTTATATCCTTTATACCCTTTTTATATTTTTCTTTTTTGTGGTCGACAAGGGTGTTTCCCTTTGCTCCTACGTATTCCTCAATTTGGGATGAGAAAATCAGACCTACGTAGTTCTTTCGGAACAAAGTGTTTGGTTAAGTTGTTTTTGTCTTTTTTGCAAAATATGTTTTTATTGAACAAAAGGTCTTTTAAGGTGTTGGACCATTAAACGGTTTTTTTGATTTTGAAAGGGGAGAAACGTTAAGGCATTGGACCATTAACGATCTCTTGTTTTTGAAAGGAGAGAAACGTTAAGGCATTGGACCATTAACGATCTCTTGTTTTTGAAAGGAGAGAAACGTTAAGGTTTGCTCCTACATATCCTCAATGAGGAACTCAGACCTACGTAGTTCTTTCTTATCAAATGATTCTTTTTTACTTAAGTACGTAGTTCTTTCTTATCAAATGATTCTTTTTTACTTAAGTGGTGATCATTTTAAGGCGTTGGACCTTAAAAATGATCCATTTTACTTAGTGAGAAATTGAAATGACAAACTTCAAAAGCCTATTTTTGTGGACGAGCTTGACTAGGCGAGTTGATTTTAGCCTTAGTTTCACTTTAGTTATTAATCAATTCGATTAAGAATGAGAAATCCCAAAGAGAAAACGTCCGATTGATTTTCCGCTTTATTTTACTAAAAAGATATTTTTTGATTATTATATTATTTTTTACCTCTTTTTGATTTCCAACGTGGTTACGGCACGGCCGAACGGTCGGAATTGATTTTAACCGAAGTTAACGGATAATATAATTCAAACGTTCGGTGGAAATTTATTTTATTTTTAAGTTAAGCGAGAAATGACTTAAGTAAAATGGCTTAAGCACGTCAACAGGGGGTATAAAAAGTAAACAAAATGAGAATAAAAATGCACGAAACACAATGTGGACCACTACGGGTGCATAGAATGAATCGAAAAGCTTGGTTCGAGGTACTTACCCGTTGAAGATCGAAGAACGATGAAGAACGAATGAAGAACGTCGAAGAACGGTTCAAACCTTTGCGAGATTCCTCACGGAAAACGTTACGGAAACGTTTCGGAAGCGCCTCGGCTTAGATTTTCTTCACGGAAACAATTTTTCCAAGCAAATTCGAAAGAGAGAGAAGTGCCTAAGGGGCTGGACCCCTTCCTTCTTCATTTCCTCCCCTATTTATAGGAAAATAGGGGAGGTGGTTGCCGCCCAGCTCGCCCAGGCGAGCTCAGCTCGCCCAGGCGAGCAGGGTTGCTTCCTCCAGAAGCAACCGCCTTCTGGAGGAATCTTCTGGAGGGCCCAAGTGGGCCTGGGTGCTATTTGCACCCCCATTTTTACTAAGTACACCCCCCTCTGCTGTTTTTTTTGGTAATTCTTTTTTCGTAAAGTTACGGAAACTTACGAATTTCGTAACGATACTTGTTTTCTTTCCGTAATGTTACGGAACCTTGCGGATTACATAATCATCCCCTTTTTGACTTACGGAACGTTACGGAACCTCACTTAATTATGCAACGATGCTTCCATTTGATTTCCGATGTGTCACGGAAACTTACGGATTGTGCATCAACATTTTTTGGTTTTTCGGCATGTCCTGGAATTTCATAAATTGCCTAATGATGGGTGCCAAGCACCTCACAAGGACCAAAGAATGGTCGCATGTCATCAAGCAAAGGTCCCCGGACGAAATTAGGGTATGACAGGAGCCATATCGGAATTGTACTGATATTGCCTAAGGAGGGCAGTAATCAGGTCCTTCCAAGTGCGGATGCATGAAGCTTCTAGATTAGTGTACCAAATGACCGCGACTTCAACCAAGCTATCTTGGAAAAAGTGCATCAACAGCTTTTCATCCCTAGAATGCGCCCCCATCTTGCGACAATACATCTTGAGATGGTTCTTAGGACAAGTCGTCCCTTTGTATCTGTCGAAATCATGTACCTTGAATTTTTGGGGGATGACGACATCCAGTACTAAACAAAGATCCGCCATGTCTGTGAAACGGATAGTCGCCAAAGCCTTCAACAGCTCTTAATCTCCCTTTGATGAGATCGAGTTTCCTTTTTTCTTTCGCTGCCGAGGGCGGTCCTTCTGTGGACAAGAATATCGGCTGTGCTGGGAGGTTTCGAGGTTCTCCCGTGAGGTTGGGCTGAGGCAGTGTGTTGGGTGCCGGCCCCTCGACGGGGACCGGGGGGTAGATATCGATGTCTCCTTGGGCATACTCTCTACGATCCTCGTGAACCTCGTCTGACTTTTGATAAGGCTCCCCTTCAAGGATGGGGGAAGGGACATGACCCGCGTCATCACGCATGACTGGTGGCGTGTAATTAGGTGGTAATCCATAAGGGTAAGCCACTCGGTTGTATCCCAAATGGGGGTTGCTGATGTGCCCAGTGTGCTTCTTTCTCGTCCTACCACGTTTGGGAGAGGATGGTGCTCGGTAGCTGGAAGAGTTGGGTCTGCTTCGGCAGCCAAACTAACAGCGGCAGCAGTGGCCACGTTATTTTCCATGAGTTGTCTCATTCCTAACATGACATCCATCATGGAAGCCATTTGCTCTTTCAAAGCCAACATGTCGGCTTTCATCTGTTCCTGTATCTCCTCTTGGTCACCTATCATCTTAGATTTGGATCTGGTGCGATAGGGATGCCTTGGGGCGCGTTTAGTTATGGCATTTTTTCCAAAAAAACCAAACGTGAGGAATACGTAAAAAACTGAATGCATGTTAGAGATAAAATGCGGGAGTGATTTGATTCACACTGATTTTCGGAGTAAAAACGTGCGATAAACTCATTTTATTCAAAAAGTTATAACTAGTGAAGATCTGAGTGACAATACAAACTTCCTAGCGGCTTCTAATTATATAGGCCATTAAGTCTATCATATGCTAACAATAGCTGAGAAGTCCGTGGATCTCCTCGGGGGCGGAGTAGGTGTCCGCCATTGCTTTGGCCTTGGCTAGCAATCGGGGAAGTTCTTGACTCCCATTCAAAGTAAGAGCAAATCGGTCCATCCACATTGTTGCCTCTGGATGTAACGAGTCGATCGCCCTTCCTCTAGCCTCCTTTTCCGCGTACACTCGGGCATACTCGTCCGCCACTTTGTGCTCGTGGGCTGTGGCTAGATTTAATTCTTCTTGGTACTTGCTGACGATGGCTAACATGTTGGTCTCTGTCTCGCGTAAACGCTCAGACAAGCTTCTCTTGGACCTTAGGCAAACCTTCAACACATCCTTCAAGATCAAACTGTCTACTCGTGATTGGTCCCTCTCTTCTCTCCGGAGCTTAAGCTCACTGTTACTACCCCACAGAGCCCCTCGAAATTTGTTCTGGCCGTGTTCTTCCCTACGAGCCCTTTTTGTCTCTTGTTCCAAGGCCTTGGTGGTAGCTATATTTACTTCTCTCAGTTTGGCATTCTCCTTTCGGATCTTGAGAGCTGCTGACTTGAACCTTTCTTTGACTGTTTGGGCTTGCTCGAGTTCTACCCTAAGGGCCTGCACCTCTTCGTCCTCCTCCGGTGCCTCAACTTCCTCCCCTTTAGTGGTTCTCAAACTTGGGATCCAATCCAAACCTTGCATGTGGGCTTTCAACCACTTACGGTAGTCGCCGATGGGCCCATTGTTACTACCTCTGAGTTCTTTGTCCTTCTTTTGCACCATCTCCCACGCCTTGCGGACCTTCTGAAGTGCCTCCACGTTGGTCTTATTTAAACCTTGTGCAATAATAGGTGCGAGCTCTTCCTCTAATGGTGCCCCTCTCATAGGGTAGCCAAGTTGTCTAATAGCAAAAATGGGATTGTAACTGATGCAACCCCTTGTCCCTATCAAGGGAACATTTGGAAATCCTCCGCACAAAATAAGAATCCCGGTTCTTCCTTCTTTTCATCGAGGGAACCAGTTGACAAACGCTTCTTCTTTGCTTGCTAAGAGTCGGTCCCAATTTTCCCCTCTTTTCTCTGTGCATGAACGGTGGCTTTCTAGCGGGCAAGCATGCCTCACCTCTTGGCGAAAAAGGTGCGAAACCAACCATACATAGAGGGCCGGAGTATAACAAACAATCCTTGTACTGCTCTTCTCACATCTTTAGTCGAAGGTGTCATATAGATCGGCTAGTATAGCGACAACCGGGCTTTCCTCGCGGTCATGATAGGCGAGGAAAGCGTCAATCGCTGCCAGGTCCACCAACCCATCTACATTTGGAAAGAGGACTCCCCCGAAGATCAAAAGTGCGAGGATGTCTATGAACGGGGCCCATTCACCTCTGCCTGCCAATATCCTTGTTTTTGCCTCCAAACATTTTCTCGGTATTCCAACCACGCCATTTTCGACTTGCTTTCCGTGGTCTAATTCCTGTGTCGAGATTTGAACTATCTTATAAATTCTAGCTAATGAGGGATAGAACCCTGAGAAGAGGTATAGTCTCCTTCCCCCTAGAGGACATCCTAGGATCTCTTCAAATTCTTCCACCATGGGTGATAGCTGGAAGTCTCCAAAAGTGAATTATCTCAACGGTTGATCATAATACTGGGCGAGGAAGGCAATGGCCTCTGTGGAGACTTCTGCCATGGCTAGGTCCCAGATTTTACCGTAAGCTTTGCGAAAAGCTTGTCGCTGGAGCTAACCCATCAACTGCCCTAACTCTTTTAGACTGGTGATTCCTAGGCTCTTGACCTTGACTTGATAGAACCTCTTTTTAAGCGAAGGCGTTTGACTTGACCTCATGTTTTACTAAAGTGAAACAAAACCCAATGCGAATCAAAACTCCGACATCTATCGTGGGTGGAATGGATGAATGCATGAAGAAATGCATATGACACAGATGCAATTTATGAATATGGGAGCCCGGGAAATTGTCCCCTTCTTAGATACAATGTTTGGGCAGCATTGCACCCGGCGTATGTATTTAAGAAGGCAACACGGACCCTCCGTCGGTTTGACAAAGTGAGGGGATCAAGACTGATCCCGTGCATGATGCATATGTGAAGGGCACAACACGGGGATGTACATAGTACGACAATATCCACAAACAAAAATAAACAAGGGGTACATGACACTTAGGACTACATGCATGGCAGTGTAAAGAGTGGCACGCAGCGTATTTGCTCTGTGCCCCTATTTTAGGGACCTACATGGGAGGGAGCTAAAAGGGCTTTTAGTGATAATTCCCAAGGTGGTCATATCTCTCTTGATGGTCTCTAGAGGTATCATCCCCATCGAAGAACATATTGCGGCAGTAGGGACTACTAGCAACAATATGTTATCGAAGAGAAAAACTCTAGATGAGGGTTCACTGTAATCAAGCAAGTCGGAGACCTAGCATGACCACAGATTCACCTCCACACCTTATGTTCCCATGGACCCAGTTATAGGGCCGCTTTTCAACTCACCATGTGTGCAAATAGTGTTGGTGTTATGTGTGCATTAAATGAATAAATATTTACCTCATGCATACATTGTAAAACACACTAAAATCATCAAGAGAGTTTATATATAAAAGAACATAAAAAAAGAAAGACAAAGAAAAAGAACAAAAGGGAAGTCATGGTAAGGAAAGCACATTGATTGATTTGCCTAACTCTCTAACAAAGGTCCCAAGTGCAGTCGCCAACTGTCACAACCTACCCTTCGGCGGGAGGGCGACGCGAGGGATCACGGGTGCGTCTTCCAAGAAAGGAAAATGCACGGAGTCGCCACCAACGTTTATTCGAGGAAAACGTCAGAAAAACCGGAAAGGTGTGCTCTACGAACTTTAAGTGTGAAAAGTTCGGGAGTTGTATTTACGCATGGGGAAGGTATTAGCACCCCACGAGTCCGTCACAAAGGACCTCAACCTTTGATCGAGTCTGCAAATATGTCTTTAAATTGTTTTATTTTCCCTTTTTTACGTTTTTGTCTTTTTATGCCTTTTTGTATTTTTTATCTTTTTGTGGTCAACAAGGGTGTTTCCCGTGCTCCTACGTATTCCTCAATTGTGATAAGGAAATCAGACCTACGTAGTTCTTTGAGAACTAAATGTCGGTTAAGTTATTTTTATCCTGTTTTGCAAGATACGTTTTAATTGAATAAAAGGTCATTTATGGCGTTGGACCATTAAACGATCTTTTGATTCTTTTTGAAAGGAGAGAAAACATTAAGGCATTGGACCATTAATGATCTCTTGTTTTTTTTTTGAAAGAGGTGATAAAGCTATGTGTTGATTTTAGGCTTTTAAAAATCCACGAAGAACGATGAAGAACGGTGGAAAATATTCACGAAATCGCCCACGGAAACGTCTCGGAAGCATTACGGACGCGCCTTGGCTTGGATTTTCTTCACGGAAACAATTTTTCTCACTAATTTTAAGTGATTCTTAGATACTAGGAGGGTTAAATGAATTTGTTCTGCCCTCCTTCCCCTATTTATAGGGGAAAAGAGGGAGGTGGTTTCCGCCCAGCTCGCCCAGGCGAGCAGGGTTGCTTCCACCAGAAGGCACCGCCTTCTGTTGGAACATCCTGGAAGGCCCAAGTGGGCCTGATTGCTATTTGCACACCCCTGTTTATTAAATACACCCCCTCTGCCCTTTTTTTGCTGATTCTTTTTCTATAACGTTACAGAACTTTACGAATTACGTAATGATACTTGTTTTCTTTCCGTAATGTTACAAAACCTTACGGATTACGCAATTGTTCCCTCTTTGGCTTCTGGAATGTTACGGAACTTTACGGATTGCGCATTAACGCTTCCTTTCGACTCCCGACATGTCGCGGAACTTCACGGATTGTCTAACGATGGGTGTCAAGTACCTCGAAGTGGCCAAGCGAAGGTCGCATCCCACCAAACAGATGGTCCCCGGACGAAATTAGGGTATGACATCTGTGTATCTGGTCCAAGCATCTAAGGAAAAGAATCTCGTTGTGTCAGACTGCACTATGGGTCTTGAACCAATACTCTCTCTCTTTTTGGAAGCCATCTGCAGACAAAGGAATCAAACAGTTGATCAGGACTCAATTGATTAAAAATCAAAACTGAAAAAGACACTGGCCACTTAGCGAGACATGGTCCGCTTAGTTGACCTTTGCACAAAAAAAAAAAAAACACTACAGCTTAGCGACATGTGGCGCCGCTTAGCGGAAGTTGCAGAAATTCAGCTTCTATAGAATTGGCTTAGTTGGACAGTGCCTGCTAAGATAATCATCTGCCGCAAGGATATGTGCTAAGCTCCTTAAAGGCTGCGCTTAGCGGCACCAACGCTTCAAAAATTTCAACAAGTATTGGGAGCTTAGCAAGAGAGGCTCGCTTAGCTCAGCGGATGCCGCAACAAATTGCGTTTGGCCCAGGAAAGCTCGTCTTAGTGCGTGGCTATTAACAAAAAATTGTCTAAGTTACCTGGGTTTAGCGATTCAACCTCGCTTAGCCACAGGTAGTTGAGCAAGAGGATGAGTATTCATCCTCAAAGGATGAACTCACTTAGTGCGGTAGGCGCGCTTAGCGAGTTCTTCAGAGAACACCTTTATACAATGAGTACTGATGAACTCGCTTAGCGCAGCATGCTCGCTTAGCGAGTTCATCGTGTTTTCTAGAAAACGCAGTTCGTTTTCTTGCACTTTTGAATCCTCTAAAAGGCATATCAGACATGCAATGTGTGCATCATACTCAATACAGTATACAAGCGTATATATTCCTAATCTTAAACTAATTCTAACAAAACATTAAAACCCTAAAAATCTAAAACTACAAGTGAAGCCTTCTATCCTAAAGTTTGGACAAGAAAATAGAGAAAAGGAATCAAGGAACTTACTTGTATGGTGTATGGTTGTTGCTTCGAAGTTGATAATGCAAAAAGAAAGCACAAATGCAAAATGTGCAAATTTTTTGGATAGAGAGAATGCAGAGACGAAGTTTCCGAAATCTGGTAAGTGTGAATGTAACTGCTGTTACACTCACTTAAGCAATTTTTCGATACTTTTGCTTAGCGGACCGCTGCGCTAAGCAAGCCAGAGAGACATTTGGTTTCTCAATGAGGCTCGCTTAGCGGATCCGCATGCTTAGCCGACATTTCAAATTCAAAATAAGTTTTAAGTTTTTTTTTTTTTACACAAGCTTGGCTTAGCGCGAGGATAAGACCGCTTAGCGAGGTTTGCAGATCTGAAAAGCAGTAACTCTCGCTAAGCCAGGCTCTAGCCAGCTTAGCTAAAATGATGCATCTTAAGTACAGAGGAGCATGCGCGTAGATGATAAGGACTCACTTAGCGCTCACATTGCGGCAATGAATTTAGCTTAGCTGCCATGACTGGCGCTTAGCTTTACGAACCTCAGTTATGGCTGTAAGGAATTTAGCTTGGCGACAATAGGTCTCGCTTAGCCAAGGATAAGTTGTCGCTTAGCGATCCCGGCTGAAGCTTAGCCGAATTTAGATTGAATTGAAGTTGGCCTAGCTCATCCTTGTCTAGCTTAGCGAACCAAATCAGCCTCAGATGCAAAGGTTGGGGGCTAAGCGCTTGAGACTCTCGGCTTAGCGCATGACCAAAGATGCGCTTAGCGCGAAGCTGGCGCTTAGCGAAAGGACTATTTTTCATTAAATGTTTTATAAGTTATTTTTCAGTCCCTTCCTCAACAAATTGAAACCCTTATATCTAACATTCAAAGATAGGCTGATATACTCCTATGTACAAATTATGTAGCAAGTTCCCAATGATCTAATGCATGAAAACAAAAATTACAGAAATTGAAACTGGGTTGCCTCCTAGGAAGCACTTCTTTAACGTCATTAGCTTGACGCTTTTACCTCACTAGGCGATCTTATGTTTTGGTTCTTATTTTCAGAACCTCTTGACCTCCATCCATTACCTGTAAGCAGACATTATGTTCTAGAGCAGGCTTGTTTTCAACAAACTAATCAAAATCAATTTTCTGATCTTCAAAACCTAGCTCCAACTTCCTCTTCCCCATATCAACTATGCAACTTGCGGTCAACATGAATGGCCTTCCCAATATTACAGGGATGTCAGTATCTTCAGAGATATCCATTACCACAAAGTCTGCCAGGAAGATAAAATGTTTTATTCTGACCAACACATCTTCAATTACTCCATA
Source organism: Glycine max (assembly GCF_000004515.6). NCBI lineage: Eukaryota > Viridiplantae > Streptophyta > Magnoliopsida > Fabales > Fabaceae > Glycine > Glycine max. The sequence goes on along the minus strand of NC_038241.2, from coordinate 18,630,065 downwards.
TGGCCTGGTAATGGAGCGGTCAACTAATTGTAAAGTCATTCGAGTGGGCATTATTTCCAACTCTCCCAATCTTCTACACATGGAGAATGGCATCGAATTGATATTGGCTCCCAGGTCAATATGAGCTTTTCCCACATTGACTTCTTCAATTGAACAAGGAATAGTTACACTCCCAGGATCTTTATGCTTGGCTGGAAGAATCTTTTGGATCACAACACTGCAGTTTCCTTCCACTATGATGTTTTCCTGATGAATATATTTATGCTTCCTTGTTAACATATCTTTCAAGAATTTAGAGTAGAGTGGCATCTGCTGCAAAGCTTCTCCGAAGGGCATTGTTATTTCTAGTTTACTAAAAATATCTAAAAATCTCGCCAGATGATGATCTTTGTCCTTCTTGGAAGGTACCACAGGATATGGTACTTCCACACCTTCATCCATAGCTTTTTCACTTCTACTCTTCTTTGCATTCTTATTATTTTTTTCTTCTTTTTCATTTTTTTCATTTTCTATTTCTTTTTCTACTTCTTTTTATTTTTCTTTGTCCTTCAATTCTTTATTCTTGACCATTATTTGTTCCTTTTTTTCTTGATTACTTTCACCTCTCACCTCATTTTTCTTGCCATCAATACCTTTCTTGTTAGCAGTTTTCTTCTTATGCCCAACACTATCCTCATCCTCAGCCTCCACAAACCTTTTACTCCTTGTCATCACAGCTTTGCATTCCTCCTTGGGATTTTGTTCTGTATTTGCCACAAAACTATTGGATGACTTGTCAGCTATCTGCTTGGCCAATTGTCCCACCTGAACCTCAAGGTTCTTCAGTGCTGACTCAATGCTTTTATGATTTTACATTGTTACCTGCATAAATTGTGTCAAGGTCTCCTCCAGCTTAGTAGTCCTCTGGAATATATTAGGTCCTTGTTGGATTGGCCTATTTGAAGACCCACTTTGGTCTTTGTTGAATTGGTTGCCAAGGTGTGTCCTTCACTGTCCTTGTTAATTGTAGGGACCCTACTGGAAGCCTGAAAATCCTCCTTGAGTATACCCTTTTCGCTGTTGATTTCCCATATAATGAATTTCTTGAGTGTTTTCTTCAGTGGGAATACATTGGCCTATTTCATGAGCCTCACCACAGATAGGACAACCTGTAACTTGCAAAATAGAAGAGTGTGTAGGTTGACCCATAGACAACTTAGTTGGCAGCTTACCGAGTGTTTCTGTTAAAATCTCAAGTTGCTTAGAAAGCAACTTCATCTGTGCCAATAAAGCGTCATGTGATAATAGCTCTAACAAGCTTTTCTTTATGGCTTGATGGGTTCTGTCTCGTAGAATGGCATGATCACTAGCTGACATGTTCTTAATTAGCTCAGTTGCTTCTTTTGAGGTCTTCAGTTTTATCTTTCCCCCTACAAAAGCATCTAACAGTTGCTTGGTGTGGGGTCTCAGCCCATCTATAAACATATTCAATTGGATTGGCTCGGAAAACCCATGAGTGGGTGTTCTTCTCAACAAGCCTCTGAACCTCTCCAATGCTTCACTTAGAGATTCATCAGGAAATTGATGAAATGAAGAGATTGTAGCTTTCCCTTCCACAGTCTTAGACTCTGGGAAGTATTTCTTTAGGAACTTTTCAACAACTTCTTCCAAAGTTTTCAAACTGTTACCCTTGAATGAGTGGAGCCACCTCTTGGCTTCTCCTACCAATGAGAATGAGAAAAGGCTGAGCCTAATAGCTTCATTTGGTACACCGACAATCTTAACAGTGTTACATATTTCAATGAATGTTGCCAAGTGTGCATAGGGATCTTCATTAGGTAATCCTTGAAATAAGTTCCCCTATATTAAATGAATTAAGGAATGTGGGTAGTTGATGTTGTTAGCTTGCACTTCAGGACGTGCAATGCTGGTGAAAAATTGTGGTACTAAACTACTTGAATAATCCTTAAGGGTAATCTTCTAATCATGATCTTCTGCCATGGTAATGACTTCAGGTAATTGAGTGGCGGATTCCCTTAATGATGGTGAATCAGGTGATAATAAGTCAGAGAAATAAGTCTCCTCCTCAAGAATGGATGCGACTGTTCTGTCTTGCAGAAGTTTCCTTCTCCTCTCAGCCTTGTTCCTTCGCAATGTAGCTTCAATTTCTACGTCCAGAGGAACTAAATTTCCTATGGGAGATCTATGCATATACAATACTAACAAGAAAAGACAAATAGGAATTAAGAACAAATATTCACAAAAACAATCAAAGAATAACAAATAAAGAATAGACACCTAAAAACGAACTACCCAAATAAAAAGAAGTTCCCCGGCAACGGCGCCAAAAACTTGTTCGCTTCTGGCAGGTGCCCCGAATTGCACAAGTAGTATAAAACGGTAAGAACCGAGTATTGAACTCTCGGGGAACTTGTGTTATTTGATAAGCTATTTCAGCAAATAGGTGTCTGGTGTGTAAAGATGAGTGTGAATATGAACAGGTGTGTAAACTATCTGTGCAAAAAGGAAAATCACGCGAGAAAAATGATGTGTAAAAACAAGTAGAAAACAGTTGGCCTTCCTAATAGGTGCCTGATGCTAAAAAGATATTCTCTATCTAACAATGCTCATGTGTTCCTATGGTGTCTACTGAGATACTAAACCCTAATTCCTCATGATAGTTTAGCCTAATCCTAATCAAGCATCATCTGCAGATTCATGTTGTTGGACTAAACTCAACTAGAACTGCATTAAGACACACACACAAAACTAAATTATCGCACCCCGATTCCTCGTGATAGTACGACAACTTAGCCCTGTACTATCAAGGGCTTTAGAATCAGATCAGTTTCCACTGTTGAATGACCCTAACAAAGAATGCATCTATGTGATCAAGGTAAAGGCATACTGGAGTGAAAAGCAGATAGCACAGAGAACACACAAAACATCATTAAATAGATAGAACTATATTTAAATCAGGTACCTACAAGGAAGATCCAACAGAGGATCTAGCTTTCCATAACCAGGAAGCCTTCTTTACAACAAAGAGAAGAACAAGATGAAAGATTTCAAAAATACAAGTGGATCTCACAATCACTCACAAAATCATCTCAAGCTCTCAAACCGGCTCCTGCATCAAGCTCTAGTCTCTGCAGATCTTCAAACAGCAAAAACTCTCAAAACTCTTTGGAACCTGAACCTTTATCTCTCTAGAATCTCTAGACATGCAAAGCTCTGAATCCCAGTCCAAAATCCCTCTCTAAAATCTGATTTTAGGCTTAAATAGGTGGCCTTGTTCGTGCTTGTGTGCTTAGCGCAATTATGTTCCGCTTAGCACACATTAGTGAATTTTGGCTTAGCGCGTGCCTTTCTCGCTTAGCGGATGGACTTAAGTGGTGCGCTTAGTGAGATGAAGCGGTGTGCTTAGCGAACCTATACAACTCATCTTCTTCTAGAGTGTTCCTCTCACTTAGCCCATGAGTGTTGCGCTTAGCGGATGCTCGCTATGCCAGCAGATTGGCTTAGTGAGAAGGTGAAAAACAACACTTTTCAAAGCTTGCCTAACTAACTTGAAATTGAGAGAAAATGATTATTAAACACACAAAAGGGAAGTACTAAGTATTTATTACCTATACTTAACAGAAAATACTTATAACACTACAAAATAACCATAAATTGGAAGAGTTTAATACAATTTACAGAAGTTTTATACAAAAAAGTTAGTCGTATTTACCGACTAACACCTGTGCTCTTGAGTTGATCTCCAAGTCTGTTCAATCAGCAATTGCTCGTTCTCCATGTTTGGTGAGGATGCCGTAAATGACTTGTAAAGTAAAAAGTTAAAAAAACGTTTGATTCATTGTGTTCCAAATAAAAAATAAGAAGTACAAAATTTCATGTGACCTCATTTTATCATTCTTAAAAGTTTTCTTTTTGTGAGAAAAGTGAGTTATCAAGAACAGGAGTCATTTGACTTAATCTATCAATTGAAAATCTTTTAAATATTTCTCATCCTTCAAAATTCATTTTTGAGAACCTGCACAGTTTCTTTTATTGCTACAAGGTCATTACAAAAGACAACAATAGATACCTCAGAGCCCTACACTGGGGCAATGAGAGGCACCATGCATGAGCCTCAAGCGAACCTAGGGGCATATCATAAGTTCTCACTCGATAGGTCAAAAACCCGAAAGGGCGGCCTAGGCAAAAATTAGGGTTAATAAAAAATAAAAATAGGAAAAAACAATTAGGAGCGTGTTTATTAGGGGATTGGTCCCGAAATCCAAACTGCAAAAAGGATCTAAGTCAAGATTTGAAATGACACATGGCCATCTTTCAACATCCCAAACACTAATTTATCCCTTGCTACCCCCTCCGAGCCAAAGCATATTTGTTTTCTACAAACAACACAAAAAACAACAAAAACAAAATAGAAACCCCAAGTAGGAACCACCGCTAAATCGGTGGGAAGAGCAATGCAAACTACACATGCATAAAGTTGGGCAACGATGAAAAGAAAAAGAAAATAAAAGCCGCCAAAGGCGAGTGAAGAAAAAGAGAGACAAAACATCTCTAAATTTTACAAGGAAGGCACAAAAGTGCAATAAGGATTAATGTATAAGACAAAAGAAGTAGAGCCCAACCTAAAAGCTGAAATGAATAAAAGTACAAGCAACACTCTCGAGGTTCTTACTCAATATAACCCTTAAACCCTGTTTGGGCCTCTCTGATCCTTTCTTTCATAGCCTTCTTACCCCTGGCCACGTTACAAGCCCATGTGGATCGAGGAATGACTAATTTTGCTTTTAAGTTTGGATTCTGGAATGGAACCCGCACACGCTTGTGATTGTTGAAATATATATATATATATATATATATATATATACACACACACACACACACACACACCCATAAACCCTTGAGGTTTGCACTTGCACATTTAAGAAGAAAACTCATTTGACCAGGAGCTTGTGGAAGTAGGGTGTATTTGATGATAGTCTCTCATGCAAACTCTTTGGGATTCCTTTCGAATCCAAGGTAGCTTCATTATATAAATTCTTTTGTGATCAGCCCATGTCATAAAGTTTCAGCGGGATCGACAAATCCTTGGCATCACTCTATGACCTTAAATCAGGAAAGTTTCTCTTGGTTACATACTGTCATACCCTAATTTCGTCCGGGGACCATCCGTTGTTGGGATCGACCCTCGTTTGACCACTTTGAGGTATTTGGCACCCATAGTTAGGCAATTTGTGAAGTTCCGAGACATGCCGGAAGCCAAAAGAAAAGCGTTGTAGCACAATCCGTGACATGCCGGAAATTAAAAGGAAGTGTTAGTGCGTAATCCATAAAGTTCTGTAACGTTCCGCAAGGCAAAAAAGGGATGATTACGTAATCCGTAAGGTTCCGCAAAATTACAGAAAGAAAACAAGTATCGTTACGAAATTCGTAAGTTTCCGTAACTTTACGAAAAAAGCATCACCAAAAAAAGGCAGTGGGTGTATTTTGTAAAAATGGGGGTTCAAATAGCAACCAGGCCCACTTGGGCCTTCCAGGATGTTCGTCCAGAAGGCGGTTGCATCTGGAAGAAGCAACCTAGCTCGCTTGGGCGAGCTGGGTTGCAAGCATCTCCTTCCTTTTCCTATAAATAGGGGAAGGAGGGAAGAACAAAAATGTTCAACCCTCCTGGTATCTGAGATTTACTTAAAATTAGTGAGAAAAATTGTTTCCGTGAAGAAAATCCAAGCCGAGGCGCTTCCGTAACGTTTCCGTGGGTGATTTCGCGAAGATTTTCAACCGTTCTTCGACGTTCTTCGTTCGTTCTTCGTCAATCTTCGGTCTTCAACTGGTAAGTTCCCGAAATCGAACTTTTCAATTCATTCTATGTACCCTTAGTGGTCCTCATTTGTTTTCACGTGCTTTTATTTTCATTTCATTTACTTTATGTACCCCCTTTTGATGTGCTTTAGTCATTTTCTCGCCTAATCAAAAAATAAAATAAATTTACACCGATCATTTGAATTGTAACATCCGTTAATTTCTGTTAAAATGAAATCCGACCGTTCGGTCATGCCGTAACCACGTTGGAAACCAAAAGGAGGTAAAATATTAATATAATACTCAAAAATATCTTTTAGTAAAATAAATCAAAAAAATCAATCGGACGTTTTTCTTTGGGATTTCTCTTTCTTAATCGAATCGACTAATAACCAAAGTGAAACTAAAGCTAAAATCAATTCATAAACCAAAGTTTTTGTCATCGCCTAAAAAAGCCATTTTCAAAGGTCCAACGCCTTGAAATGGTCTTTTATGCTTTTATTGGTTAAGTGTAGATTTCAAAAAGGCCAAAAATCAATATGTAACTTTGTTACTTCTTTCAAAAATAAAGAAATCATTAATGGTCCAACGCCTTAATGTTTTCTCACTTTTCAAAAGAATTGAAAGATTGTCTAATGGTCCAACGCCTTAAATGACCTTTCATTCAATAAAAACATATCTTGCAAAAAAGGATAAAAAATAACTTAACCAAAACGCTTTGTTCACAAAAGAACTACGTAGGTCTGATTTTCTCATCACAATTGAGGAATACGTAGGAGCAAAGGGAAACGCCCTTGTCGACCACAAAAAGATAAAAATATAAAAAGACATAAAAAAGACATAAGAACGTAAAAAGGGAAGATAACATAAATTGAAGTCATATTTGCACATTTGATTAAAGGCTGTCGTCTCTTGTGACGGACGTGTGGGGTGCTAATACCTTCCCCGTGCGTAAATACAACTCCCGAACCTTTCACTTAAAGTTCGTAGACCACATCTTTTCCGGTTTTTCCGACGTTTTCCTCAAATAAATGTTGGTGGCGACTCCGCGCGTATTTTTTTCTTGGGACACGCACCCGCGAGTCACGTGTCGCCCTCCCGCCGAAAGGTAGGTTGCGACAGTTGGCGACTCCACTGGGGACTGCTTTTAGAGAGTTAGGCCATTTAATCTTACGCAATATTTTATCATGACTTTCTCCTTTGTTGGTTTCCCTTTATTTTTCTTATGTTCTTGTATATATAACTCTTTGATGCTTTTAGTGCATTTTAAGATGTATGCATAAGGTAAATATTTATTCATTTGATGCACACAAACACCAACACTATTTGCACACACGGTGATTTTAAAAAGGGTCGTATACCCGGGTTCGTGGGAACATAAGGAGTGGAGGTGAATCTATGATCATGCTAGGTCTCTGACTTGCTTGATTACAGTGAACCCTCATCTAGAGTTTTTCTCTTTGATAACATATTGTTGCTAGTAGTCCCTACTGCTGCAATATGTTCTTCGAAGAGGATGATACCTCTAGAGACCATCAAGAGAGATATGACCACCTTGGGGATTATCACTAAAAACCCTTTTAGCTCCCTCCCATGTAGGTCCCTAAAATAGGGGCACAGAGCAAACACACTGCATGCATAAGTGTCATGTACCCTTTTGCTTATTTGTTTGTGAATATTATGTACATCCCCATGTTATGCCTTTCGCATATGCATCACGCACGGATTCTGTTTTGATCCCCTCTCTTCAGCAAACCAACGAAGGGTCCGCGTCACTTTCTTAAAATACATACGTCGGACACTGTGCTACCCCATGACGTTGTATCTAAGAAGGAGACAATTTACCGGGCTCTCATATTCATAAATTGCATCTGTGTTATATGCATTTCTTCATGCATTCATCCATTCCACCCATGATAGATGTAAGAGTTTTGATTCACGCTAGGTTTTGTTTCACTTTAGTAAAACATGGGATCAAGTCAAATGCCTTCACTTAAAAGGAGATTCTATCAAGTCAAGGTCTAGAGCCTAGGAACCACCAGTCTAAAGGAGTTAGGGCAGTTAATGGGTCAGCTCCAGCGGCAAGCTTTTCGCAAAGCTTACGGTAAAATCTGGGACCTAGCCATGGTAGAAGTCTCCACCGAGGCCATTGCCTTCCTCGCCCAGTATTATGATCAACCATTGAGGTGCTTCACCTTTGGGGACTTCCAGCTATCACCCATCGTAGAAGAATTTGAAGAGATCCTAGGATGTCCTCTAGGGGAAGGAGACCATACCTCTTCTCAGGGTTCTATCCCTCATTAGCTAGAATTTCTAAGATAGTCCAAATCTCGGCGCAGGAATTAGACCACAGAAAGCAAGTCGAAAATGGGGTGGTTGGAATACCAAGAAAATATTTGGAGGCAAAAGCGAGAATCTTGGCAGGCAAAGGCGAATGGGCCCCGTTCATAGACATTCTCGTGCTGTTGATCTTCGGAGGAGTCCTCTTTCCGAATGTGGATGGGTTGGTGGACCTAGCAGCGATCGACGCTTTTCTCACCTATCATAACCACAAGGAAAGCCCGGTTGTCACTATGCTAGCCGACCTATATGACACCTTTGACCGTGTCATACCCTAATTTCGTCCGGGGACCTTTGCTTGATGACATGCGACCTTTCTTTGGTCCTTGTGAGGTGCTTGGCACCCATCATTAGGCAATTTGTGAAATTCCAGGACATGCCGAAAAACCAAAAAAAATATATTGATGCACAATCCGTAAGTTTCCGTGACACACCGGAAATCAAATGGAAGCATCGTTGCATAATTAAGTGAGGTTCCGTAACATTCCGTAAGTCAAAAGGGGGATGATTATGTAATCCGCAAGGTTCCGTAACATTACGGAAAGAAAACAAGTATCGTTACGAGATTCGTAAGTTTCCGTAACTTTACGAAAAAAGAATCACCAAAAAAGGTAAGGGGGTGAACTTATCAAGATAGGGGTGTAAATAGCAATTCAAATCTAGGCCCTTCCAAAACATTTTGGAAGTTGGGTTGCTTAAGGAGGAAGCAACTGGGCGGCAAGCTCCTCCACGTTTTTTGAAAAATGGTTTTCGGGGCTTCCGCTGCTTCCGTAATACTTCCGTAAAATTTCTGAAAACCTTGGGTAAGCATATTCCACTTAACATTGGTGAAAGGGAAGAGAAAAAAGATGAAAATCAAATTTGAAAACAGTTCCGTAAGGCTTCCGTAACTTTTCTGTAAAATACGAAAAGGGGGGTGAACTTAGTAATTCGGGTGCGCTTAGAAATCTTCTTCATTAAGTCTTTGGGCGGCAAGCACCTCCTTTTTTTTCTATAAATAGGGGAGGGGGGAGCTGTTTCAAAATGTTCAAGACCCCTTTCCCTTTGGCTATGCATTTCGGCTATTTTGGGCAAAAAACACGTTTTCGTGAAGAAAAATCAAGTCGAAGTACTTCTGTAACGCTTCTGTGGAAATTCTTCATCGTTCTTCGTCGTTCTTCACCGTTCTTCATCCGTTCTTCGTTCGTTCTTCGTTCTTCAACGGGTACGAGACTTTCAATTCATTTCTTGTTTTGTGTACTTTCACTTTAATTTCGTTTACTTTCAGTTTTCTTTTCTTCCGTTTTTAACGTTTTTAACGTGCTTTAACCGTTTATTTAAGCCGTTTTCTCGTCTAATAAATGATAAAATGAATTTCAACCGATCATTTGTGTTGTAATCTCGTTTAATCACTGTTAAAACGAAATCTAACCGATCGTTCACGCTATAACCTCGGTTAAACCAAAAAAAGTAAAATAATAATAAAATAATCAAAATATCTTGAAAAATAATAATAAAATAATCAAAATATCTTTGAATAAAATAATAAAAAAAATCAATCGGACGTTTTTCTTTGGAAGTTTCCTTGAATGAATTGATTAATAACCAAAGTGAAACTAAGACTAAAATCAACTCACAAATCAAGTTTTTTTCCGAAAAATCACTAAAAACCGTTTTAAGGTCCAACGCCTTAAACGGTCCTCTTTGCTTTTATCGGTTAACATGGACCGTTCAAAAGCATAAAATCAACATGTGACTTTACCGCTTTTGCAAGAACTACGTAGGTCTGATTTCCTCATCGCAATTGAGGATACGTAGGAGCAAAAGCCCCGCTTTTGTCGACCACCCCGAGAGATCGTTAATGGTCCAACACCTTAACGTTTCTCTCCTTTCAAAATCAAAAGATCATTTAATGGTCCAACACCTCAAATGACCTTTTTGTTCAATCAAAATATATCTTGCAAAAAGATAAAAAACAACTTAACCAAACACTTTGTTCCGAAAGAACTACGTAGGTCTGATTTTCTCATCCCAATTGAGGAATACGTAGGAGCAAAGGGAAACACCCTTGTCGACCACAAAAAGAGAAAAAAATATAAAAATGGTATAAAGGATATAAGGACATAAAAGGGAACGTAAAAATCAAAGTCATGTTTGCACATTCGATTAAAGGCTGTCGTCCCTTGTGACGGACGTGTGGGGTGCTAATACCTTCCCCGCGCGTAAATACAACTCCCGAGCCTTTCACTTAAAAGTTCGTAGATCGCGTCTTTTCCGGTTTTTCCGACGTTTTCCTCAAATAAACGTTGGTGGCGACTCCGCGCGTATTCCTTTCGTGGAACACGCATCCCGCGAGTCACGCGTCGCCCTCCCGCCGAAGGGTAGGTTGCGACAGACCGAAGATGTGAAAAGAGCAATATGAGGATTGTTTGCTGTACTCCAACTCTTTATGTATGGTTGGTTTCGCACCTTTTTCGCCAAGAGGTAAGGCATGCTTGCCCACTAGAAAGCCACCATTCATGCACAGAGAAAGGAGGGGCAAATTGGGACCGACTCTTAGCAAGCAAAGAAGGAGCATCTGTCAACTGGTTCCCTCGATGGAAGGAAGGAAGAACCAGAGTTCTTATTTCATGCGGAGGATTTCCAAATGTTCCCTTGATGGGGACGAGGGGTTGCATCAGCTACAATCCCGTTCTTGCTATAAGACAACTTGGCTACCCTATGAGAGGGGCACCACTAGAGGAAGAGATCGTGCCTGTCATTTCACGATGTTTCAATAAGACCAACGTGGAGACACTTCAGAAGGTCCGCAAGGCATGGGAGGTGTTGCAAAAGAAGGACAAAGAACTCAGGGGCAGTAACAATGGGCCCATCGAGGGCTACCGTAAGTGGTTAAAAGCCCACGTGCAAGGTTTGGATTGACTTCCAAGTTTGAGAACCGATAAAAGAGAGGAAGTTGAGGCATCAGAGGAAAATGAAGAAGTGCAGACCCTTAGGGCGGAACTCGAGCAAGCCCAAACAGTTAAAGAAAGGTTCAAATCAGCAACTCTGAAAATCTAAAAGGAGAATACTGAATTGAGAGATGTAAATGTGGCTACCACCAAAGCCTTAGAATGAGAAACCAAGAAGGCTTGTAGGGAAGAACACGGCCGGAACAAATTCCGAGGGGCTCTGTGGGGCAGCAACATTGAGCTCAAGCTTCGAAGGGAAGAGAGAGACCAATCATGAGCACATAGCATGGTCTTGAAAGAGGAGTTAGCTGCTTTCTCAAGGTCCAAAAGAAACTTGTCTCAGCACTTATGCAAGACAGAGACCAATATGTTAGCTATCATCAGCAAGTGCCAAGAAGAACTAAATCTGGCCATGGCCCATGAGCATAGAGTGGCGGACGAGTATGCCCAAGTGTACGCGGAAAAGGAGGCTAGAGGAAGGGTGATCGACTTGTTACACCAAGAGGAAACAATGTGGATGGACCGATTTGCTCTTACTTTGAACAGGAGTCAAGAACTTCCCTGATTGCTAGCCAAGGCCAAAGCAATGGTGGACACCTACTCCGCCCCCGAGGAGATCCACGGACTTCTCAACTATTGTCGGCATATGATAGACTTAATGGCCCATATGATTAGAAACCGCTAGGAAGTTTGTATTGTCGCTCAGATCTTGACTAGTTATAACTTTCTGAATAAAATGAGTTTATCCCACGTTTTTACTCCAAAAATTAGTGCGAATCAAGTCACTCCCGCATTTTATCTCTAGCATGCATTGTATGTTGGTCTCGTCCTTTGTCACGGGAAGCTGGAAGGTCCATATCACCTTCTTAACTATACACATGGGGCAATGAGGGGCATTGTGCATGAACCTCAAGTGAACCTAGGGGTAGATTAGAAGTTCTCACCCGATAGGTTCCCTGCTACAAGGTCACGACGAAAGATAAAAATGGATACCTCAAAGCCCTACACTGGGGCAATGAGGGGCACCATGCATAAACCTCAAGCAAACCTAGGGGCAGATTAGAAGTTCTCACCTAATAGGTTCCCTGCTACAAGGTCATGACGAAAGGCAACGATTGATACCTCAAAGCCCTACACTAGGGCAATGAGGGGCACCTTGCATAAACCTCAAGCAGACCTAGGGGCATATTAGAAGTTCTCACCCAATAGGTTCCCTGCTACAAGGTCATGACGAAAGACAACGATTGGTACCTCAAAGCCTTGCACTGGGGCAATGAGGGGCACCGTGCATAAGCCTCAAGCGAACCTAGGGGCAGATCAAAAGTTGTCACCCATCTATGTTTTTAAACAAAAAAAGGGGGGGACAAACCCTGGGATTTCAATGGATTGATTAAACATCAAACGGCTCCATTGTCGTCACTCCAAAATGGTCAAGTGACTAAATCAAACAGAACATACGCTCTGAGGGAGTTCCCGGAGAGATTTGCAAAAGATAGGATGAGGTTGCATGGACTATCACCTCTTTCAAAAGGATAGTCAATTTGTGTTTTCCAAAAAAATCAAATCAAAATCAAAATCACAAAATAGGGAAAGAATGTCATGAACATTGTACTACTTTCCATTACATTGCATTGTTTCATATGAAGTCCGCATTTACCAAATTTCACGACAAAGGTTGCATGCATCTGCATCCCTAAAAATCATGTTAACTGCATAGATTTCCTACATCTAATGTCCAAATCTTGTGAATTTGGGATGATCGGCCCTCTCGATGAGTCGATCTCATGCTTTCTCATAAGGTTGGACCCTTCGGTACTAGTACCTATCACCTTCAGAGGGCTTCACGCCCTCGCCTTCAGAGGACTACACGTCCTCGCCTTCAGAGGACTTCATGTCCTCACCTTCAGGGGGCTACACGCCCTCGCCTTCGTAGGGCTACACGCCTTCACCTTCCGAGGACAACATGTCCTCACCTTCCGAGGACTACACGTCCTCGCCATCAGAGGGCTTCACGCCCTCACCTTCAGAGGACTACACGTCCTCGCCTTCAGAGGGTCATGTACCTTCACCTTTAGAAGACTACACGTCCTTGCCTCCAGAGGACTACACGTCCTCGCCTCCAGAGGACTACATGTCCTCGCCTTCAGAGGGCTGCACGCCCTCACCTCCAGAGGACTACACGTCCTTGCCTCCAGAGGACTACATGTCCTCGCCTTCAGAGGGCTGCACGCCCTCACCTCCAGAGGACTACACGTCCTCGCCTTCACAGGACTACACGTCCTCACCTTTAGAGGACTACACGTCCTCGCCTTCAGAGGACTTCATGTCCTAACCTTCAGAGGGTTACACACCCTCATCTTCAGAGGACTACACGTCCTCACCTTTAGAGGACTACACGTCCTCACCTTCAGAGGGCTACACGCCCTCGCCGTCAGAGGACTACACGTCCTCGCCTTCAAAGGGCGACATGTCTTCAACTTCAGAGTGCTGCACACCCTCGCCTTTGGAGGGCTACGCGTCCTCGCCTTTAGAGGGCTCCACATCTGCACCTTAAGAGAATTTAAGGTCCTCTGCCCTTAAATGCTTAACCGAGACTTGCACTCCATGTTAAGGGGCCAGTAGTCTCCTTTTATCAGTTCCTGGGCCACCCCCTGATATTGGAGGGGGCCAACTGTGCGAATACAACTAGAGAGGGAGGCTATCACGTAGCTACTATGCATACCGGGGTAAGATTTCACCCGTGCCACTGCAAAGAGACAAGTGTGGATCGTGCGCCCCAACATGACCACTCTTACACAAATATGTATAACATTGCTACTTAGCAACATTCTGCCCAGCGACCGTAATGCCGATCTCCCCCTGCGGAAGTATCAGTTGGTCTGTGCCATCCCAACATAGGTAGGTATGCATTATCTCTAGCTGATTTCTAATGCCATCTACTATTTGCAAGGGGTCACGCTCACAAGACACCCTGTGGACTCGAAGAAGTCCAACAGGGCCCTGGGGTCTCCAGCTTTGGTTACGGGCCTCTATCAGTCCTACAGGATGCCCGTACTGCCCGACAAGGTCATGCCATCGCGACATAGGTAAGTATGCATATGGTTCAAACTGATTTCTGATGTCATCTATTGTTTGCAGGGATCGCGCCCGCAGGACACCCCGTGGACCCAAAGAAGTCCAACAGGGTCTTGGGGCTTACAGCTTTGATTACGAGCCTTTGTCAATTCTACGGAGTGCCTGTCACCCCCAGCAAGGTCATCAGGCCTCCTACTAACCGAGCTTTCATCAAGAAGTATTGCGCCCCCAGGCAGGCAGAGGGCGAGACACCACAACAGCCTGGGGATGGCTGGCAGTGGGCAACAAATGCACCGCCACCACCTCCAGAGCCCCTCAGCTCATCCACAAAAAGGTTAGAGTATTGCCTACGACACATGGCCGACCAATAGGCGACCAAGTCCAAAGCCAAAGGTAAGCAAAGTACTAGGTCCGTGACTGACAAGTCATCAGGCGTCCAACTCAAGACGTTAAAGAAGCGCTACTAGGAGGCAACCTAGTAACTTTTAAATTTCTGCTTGTTATTTGATCACCTTTTGTTTCTCAAGTTATAGTAGGACACACCTAGTTGCTCATGATCCTAGGAATTTAAATAAAACAAGCACAAGCTCGGAAGGTAGTCATACTTCACAAAATATATATATGTATGCTTAGGTAGAAAGATACCTTGGATATGCATGTATGTAACAAAAAATACTTCACAAAATATATATATGTATGTTTAGGTAGAAAGATACCTTGGATATGCATGTATGTAACAAAAAAATACTTCACAATATATATATATATATATATATATATATATATATATATATATATATATATATATATGTATGTATGCTTAGGTAGAAAGATACCTTTGATATGCATGCATGTAACAAAAGAAATACTTCACAAAATATATATATGTATGTTTAGGTAGAAAGATACCTTGGATATGCATGTATGTAACAAAAAAATACTTCACAAAACATATATATGTATGTTTAGGTAGCAAGATACCTTGGATATGCATGTATATAGCAAAAATACCTCACAAAACATATATATGTATGTTTAGGTAACAAGATACCTAGGATATGCATGTATATAGCAAAAATACCTCACAAAAATATACACATGTTTAGGTAAAAGAAAAAAACAAAAACAAACAAGAAAAAGAAATAAACAAATGATAAGGAAGAAAAAAAGGAAAATAAATAAAAATAAAGAGTTGTCTAGCTAAAAAAAACATGCTTGTGAAAAGAGATAACTTCCAACTTTTCTTTGAAAGAATTCACTGATCATAACCAGTTTTTGAAAAAAAATGTGTGTACACATTTGAAAGGTAAATGCTGTGAAAGTTTTTCCGAACACCCAAAGTAGACTCGGATGAATGCACAAATTAATAAAATAACATATTTTGGAAACACTGGGTTGACTAAAATAGAGAAAATGAATTATGAGCCCTAGCATCACGTGACCAAAAAAATTTTGACACTTGAGTGTCCACATAGGTGCATGCATGACTAGTTTTGCATAAAATTTCCAAATCATCATTGTTGCATTTGTGTCATGGAAATAATGTGGGACATTCCCTTTTATCCCTGAACCAGACCAAACCCTGACATATATCATGTCCAGCCGTTCTACAAGCCTTGAGCCAAAATCCCAACTTACCATAAACCTTGACCCAGGGTGAGAATATCAATCCTTGCCCTCGGAAGAAAACACAAAAAGAAGGAAAATTCCCAATCAAAGAAAGAGAGAAAGCAAAAAAGGAAAGAAAATTCCCAATTAAAAGAGGGAGAGAAAGCACAAATAAAAAGAAGAAGAAAGAAAATCCCCGATCAAAGATCGAAAGAAAATAGAAGAAACATGCAGAAAGGTCTTTGGACCAGACAATATCTGAACAATACAAAATTGTCACCAAGAAAACAAAAAAAAAGAAAGGAAACCACGACCTAAAGTGGCCCTCTCCCTTTGATTACCAACCAAAATCCTGTGCGTCGGTGACTTGTTCGCCTCGCGCTAAACAAAAACAAAAAAGGAAAAGGCCAAAAACATTCAAAGCCAAAATTCCCACAAAAAAACACCATTCCCAAGAAAAAGTCCTACTGATCCATGATCACGCATGTAACTTTGATTTGATAGGAAATGATTTGCAAGATCAAGTCATGGCATATCTATGGTTCAGAATAAGGACGAAACACTTACCTGTGTGAGATTAATACACTTTGAGTGATTTTCTTCTATTTTTGTTGAACCCAGTGTTTCCTCTAAATGGTCATTTAGAAACAAAATGCTAAACATCCAAAATCTCATTTGTGGTTATGAGAAGATTTCATCAGCATACTCCCCTTCCCTAGTAGACACATTGTTTTTCATCCGAAAAGCATATGTTGCTCTAATTGGTTGGAAGTTTTGTGTCTTTACTAAAGCGTGTTCGCATTTTAGTGAAGAAAACACCGAGACTATTTTAGTCTCACAAGTTATGCAGAACTACGTAGGTCTGAGTTCCTCATTGAGGATACGTAGGAGCAAGAGCCTCGCTTTTGCCGGCCACCCCACAATCTCTGTCATACTGACCCTGGAGTCACGTGACATGCGGAGATACCCGAGTGGTTATCCGTTTAAAATTTCTTTTGCTATCTCTAAGACTCAAAGCATGATAGCACGCAGAGACTAACGTCGTCTTCTGCACCCTTTATCAATCGCGGCCAACAAGCCCGTTAACACGCAGAGATTTACATCATCTTCCGCGTAGACAATTTCTGTCATACTGACCTTGGAGTCACGTGACATGCGAAGATACCCGAGTGGTTATCCGTTTAAACTTTCTTTTGCTATCTCTAAGACTCAAAGCATGATAGCACGCAGAGACTAATGTCATCTTCTGCACCCTTTGTCAATCACGGCCAACAAGCCCGTTGACACGCGGAGATTTATGTCATCTTCCGCGCAGACAATTTCTGTCATACTGACCCTGGAGTCATGTGACATGCGGAGATACCCAAGTGGTTATCCGCACTTTTAAAACTTTCTTTTGCTATCTCTAAGACTCAAAGCATGATAGCACGCAGAGACTAACGTCGTCTTCTGCGCCTTTTGTCATCTAGAGGCAGCGGACCCGATGACATGCGATTATCCGCATGCTCGTTGAGAGATAAACGCGCATAGACGAATTCTGCACCCTTTATCATTCAGGAGCAGTGAGTCGAGTGATAAACGCGCATAGACGAATTCTGCGCCCTTTGCCATTCAGATTTCACAAATTGGGTGATAAACGTGCAGAGACAAATTTTGCGCCCTTTATCATTCGGGAACAACAAGTTGGGTGGTAAACGTGCATAGACGAATTCTGCACCCTTTATCATTCAGAAACAGCAAGTTGGGTGGTAAATGTGTAGATACAAATTCTACGCCCTTTGTCATTCAGATTTCACAAGTTGGGTGGTAAACGCGTAGATATAAATTTTGCGCCATTTGTCATTCGGGGACAGTAAGTCGAGAGGTGAGCGGAGAAAAATTATGGTCATTCCGTGCACCTTTTTGCCATCCAGAGGCGATCGTGTCTGGTGGCACGCAGAGACAAATTATGGTCATTCTGTGTCTCGCCGCCCAGGCTCGATCGTGTCCAACAAAACGCAAAGACAAATTATGGTCATTCTGCGTCTTATATCAACCAAGAGGAACAAATTCGACAGTATGAGGATGATGTGTCGGTACTGATCATTTTCAAATTTTTGCAGGTTCCGCTAGCAGGAAGGTTCACTGGCCGAATGGTGTTTTGCTCGAACGAAATTAGTGTCTTATCTTTACTTCCCTTTTATCTCCAATAAAAGACAAGTAAATAGGGGCAACTGTCATACCCTAATTTCGTTCGGGGACCATCCGTTGTTGGGATGTGACCCTCGTTTGACCACTTCGAGGTGTTTGGCACCCATCGTTAGGCAATTTGTGAAGTTCCGAGACATGCCGGAAGCCAAAAGAAAAGCGTTGTAGCACAATCCGTGAAGTTCCGTGACATGTCGGAAATTAAAAGGAAGTGTTAGTGCGCAATTTGTAAAGTTCTGTAACGTTCCAGAAGGCAAAAAAAGGATGATTACGTAATCCGTAAGGTTCCGCAACATTATGGAAAGAAAACAAGTATCGTTACGAAATTCGTAAGTTTCCGTAACTTTACAGAAAAAGAATCACCAAAAAAAGATAGGGGGTGTATTTAGTAAAAATGGGGGTTCAAATAGCAACCAGGCCCACTTGGGCCTTCCAGGATGTTCCTTTAGAAGGCGGTTGCTTCTGGAGGAAGCAACCTAGCTCGCCTGGGCGAGCTGGGTGGCAAGCATTTCCTTCCTTTTCCTATAAATAGGGGAAGGAGGGAAGAACAAAAATGTTCAACCCTCCTGGTATATGAGATTCACATAAAATTAGTGAGAAAAATTGTTTCCATGAAGAAAATCCAAGCCGAGGCGCTTCCGTAACGTTTCCGTGGGTGATTTCGCGAATATTTTCAACCATTCTTCGACGTTCTTCGTTCGTTCTTCATCGTTCTTTGGTTTTCAACCGGTAAGTTCCCGAAATCGAACTTTTCAATTCATTCTATGTACCCTTAATGGTCCTCATTTGTTTTCACATGCTTTTATTTTCATTTCATTTACTTTTCGTACCCCCTTTTGACGTGCTTTAGTAATTTTCTCGCCTAATCAAAAAATAAAATAAAATAAATTTCCACCGATCATTAGAATTGTAACATCCGTTAATTTCTATTAAAATGAAATCCGACCGTTCGGTCATGCCGTAACCACTTGGAAACCAAAAAGAGGTAAAATAATAATATAATAATCAAAAATATCTTTTAGTAAAATAAATCAAAAAAATCAATCGGACGTTTTTCTTTGGGATTTCTTTCTTAATCGAATCGACTAATAACCAAAGTGAAACTAAGGCTAAATTCAATTCATAAACCAAAGTTTTTGTCATTGCCTAAAAAAGCCATTTTCAAAGGTCCAACACCTTGAAATGGTCTTTTCTGCTTTTATTGGTTAAGTGTAGATTTCTGAAAGGCCAAAAATCAATATGTAACTTTGTTACTTCTTTCAAAAATAAAGAAATCATTAATGGTCCAATGCCTTAATGTTTTCTCACTTTTCAAAAGAATTGAAATATTGTCTAATGGTCTAACGCCTTAAATGACCTTTCATTCAATAAAAACATATCTTGCAAAAAAGGATAAAAAATAACTTAACCAAAACGCTTTGTTCACAAAAGAACTACGTAGGTCTGATTTTCTCATCACAATTGAGGAATACGTAGGAGCAAAGGGAAACGCCCTTGTCGACCATAAAAAGATAAAAATATAAAAAGGCATAAAAAAGACATAAGAACGTAAAAAGGGAAGATAACATAAATTGAAGTCATATTTGCACATTTGACTAAAGGCTGCCGTCTCTTGTGACGGACGTGTGGGGTGCTAATACCTTCCCCGTGTGTAAATACAACTCCCGAACCTTTCACTTAAAGTTCGTAGACCACGTCTTTTCCGGTTTTTCCGACGTTTTCCTCAAATAAATGTTGGTGGTGACTCCGTGCGTATTCCTTTCGTGGGACACGCACCCGCGAGTCACGTGTCGCCCTCCCGCCGAAGGGTAGGTTGCGACCCATACCAAAGTGTGACAATCCATTGCCATCCTTCAATGGGGCACACGATCGATCCCAAAGCCTTAAGTTTCCTTGCTGTGCAGAATAATTGAAGGTTTTAAACAAAAAAAGAAAGGGACAAACCCTAGAATCAATATTTTGGTTGATTGATTAAATGTCAAACGGATCCACTATCGTCCCTCCAAAATTGTCAAGTGACTAAATCAAACAGAACATACACTTGAGGGAGTCCTCGAAGAGATTTGCAAAAAGATAGGATGAGGTCTCATGAGTTATCATGTCTTTCAGAAAGAAATAGTCAATTTGTGTTTTCAACAAAAAGAAGAAAAGCAAAAAAACCAAATCAAAATCAAAATCAAAAAAATAGGAAAGAATGTCATGAGCATTACACAATTTTCATGATTCAAAACCTTTTACATTTTACTGCATTTCAAGATGAAGGTTGAATACATCAGCATCCCAAAAATCATGTTAGGTTATAAGTGCATAGATTTCTCTTTATATACCCAATTCCCAAATCTAATGTCCTATCATTTGAGTTTAGGATGAGAGGCCCTCTCAAAGAGTCAACCTCTTGCTTTCCCATAAGGTTAAGCCCTTTGGTACTAGTATTGTCATACCCTAATTTCGTCTGAGGACAATTGTTTGTTGACATGCGGATTTTTGCCAGTCACGTTGAGCTGCTTAAAGCCAATTGCCACGTGATTCATAAGATTTCATGACGTTTCGAAAGGAAATGAGCAAAAACCTCAGAATGGGGGTGAAAAGATCAATTTAGGGGGTGTTCTACAGCACTTGGCCCATCAGGAAGCTTCAACAGGAAGCAACCAGCTCGCCTGGGCGAGCATGTTGCTTCTGGAGAAAGCCTACAAATCGCTTGGGCGAGCTGGGCGGCAACCTCCTCCCCCATTTTTTCTATAAATGAATGTTGGAGGTTGAGGGGAAGGGGTTCAGCACCCTTGGTATTCAGATATCACTTAAAATAAATGAGGAGAAGAAGAGAAAAGGAGAAAATCAAGGCCAAGGCGCTTCCGTAATGCTTCCGTGACGTTTCCGTGATCAATTTCCTGAATGTTCTTGACCGTTCTTCATAGGTTCTTTGTCGTTTTTTGATCTTCAGCCGGTTAGTTTTCGATTTTGAAGCTTTGAATTCATTCTATGCACCCTTAGGGTTCCATTCTTGCTTTGTATGTTTTCATCTTCATCTCATCTACTTTCGGTATTCTTTTTCTTCGTTTTAAGCGAGTTTCGACCGATCGTTTGAGTTGTAATCTCACTTAATCAATATTAAAATGAATTTCAACTGATCATTTATGTTGCAATCTCGTTTAATCGCCTTTAAAATAAAATTCAACCGATCGTTCATGTTGTAACCTCGGTTAATCATCAAAAAGGAAAATTTCAACTGGACATTTACTTTGAAAGTTGTTTTTAAATGAGTTGAGAAATAACCAAGTTAAACTAAGGCTAAAATCAACTCGCAAATCAAGCTTTGCCCACAAAAAGGTCATTTGAAACCGTTTTAAGGTCCAACGCCTTAAATGGTCCTTTTACTTTTATTGGTTAAAATGAACCGTTTAAAACTCTAAAATCAACACCTCGCGTAATTTTCTTGCTTTCTCAAAGAACTACGTAGGTCTAAGTTCCTCATCGCAATTGAAGATACGTAGGAGCAAAAGCTCCGCTTTTGTCTACCCCAAAAGATAAAAAAAACATAAAAAGGGCGAAAATAAAATAAATTAAAGTCATGATTTTGCACATTTGATTAAAAGTTGTCGTCCCTTGTGATAGACGCGTGGGGTGCTAATGCCTTCCCCGCATATAAAAACAACTCCTGAACCTTTTATTCTTAATGTTCGTAGACCCGCTTTTGGTTTTTTTCTAACGTTTTCCTCGAATAAATGTTGGTGGCGACTCCGTGCGTTTTCCTTCCTTGGAAGTCGCATCTGTGAGCCTTGCGTCGCCCTCCCGCCAAAGGGTAGGTTGCAACAGTTGCCGACTCCACTGGGAACTATTTTTAGAGAGTTAGGCCATTTAATCTTGTGCAATATTTTATCATGACTTTCCCTTTGTTGGTTTCCCTTTATTTCTCTTGTGTTCTTGTATATAACTCTTTGATGCTTTTAGTGTATTTTGTTAATGTATGAATGAGATAAATATTTATTCATTTGATGCACACAAACACCTACACTTTTTCGCACACACAGGGAGTCATTAAGGGCCCTATACCCGAGTGTGTGGGAACATAGGAAGCGAAGGTGAATCTGTGGTCATGCTAAGTCTCCGACTTGCTTGATTACAGTGAACCCTCATCTAGAGCTTTTCTCTTTGATGATATGTTGTCGCTGGTAGTCCCTACCGCCACAATAATGAGATCAAAGGGAATGATATCTCTAGAGACCATTGAAAGCTAGATATAACCGCCTTGGGAATTATCACTAAATTCCCTTTAGTTCCTCCCATTTAGGTTCCTGAAATAGGGGCACGGAGCGGACACTCTATTGGACCTTGTGGCCTCAATAATCTTAAGAGGGATAGGCTTAGAATGCAGAAGAAGCAACAAGAATCAATTTAACAATGTTCTTTAAACATGAAAGACACAATTGATTGCAACAAAATAAATAAGATAAGGGAAGAGAGAATGCAAACACAGTTTTATACTGGTTCGGCCACAACCCGTGCCTACGTCCAGTACTCAAGCAACCCACTTGAGATTTCCACTATCTTTGTAAAATCCTTTACAAAGTCTGAACCACACAGGGATAACCCATCCCTTTGTTCAGATGCTTTACAACAAGAGACTCACAGTCTCTTAGCCAATCTCATTGAATAAGAAGAATGGAAGAAGAATTCTCTCTTCAAGAGAAGAATATTACAATGAAGATCATGTAAGAATCCTTATAGATTTTGCAAGTGTTTGTTCAAGGATTTCTTTTGAGAGAGCAGTTGACAATGAAGTTATTTTGGAATCTCTTTCATTGTCTTTTGAGAGGATAAGACATTTTTACCAAGCAAAACTCTCTCTATAAAATTTGTGCCCAAGTCACCTATTTATAGGCCTTTGATGGCCATTCACAAATCTAATGAAAAGATGTGACTGTTGGCAGATTTTCTGAAAACTTTCCACTGGTAATCGATTACAATGTTTGTGTAATCGATTACACAGTTATAATTTGAAGGGTTATGACTTTTGAATTTGAATTTCCAAAGTTCCGTTGCTGGTAATCGATTACAGACATATGGTAATCGATTACATGTTGAAAATTCAAATTCAAAACCTTTTTCAACAGCTATTTCTCAACCCTGTCTTCTGGTAATCGATTACCAGAGCCTTGCATGTCTTGAAAGCACTTTGTTTTAAGGCAAGACTTGGTCTTTAGTGAATCTTGAAACAAGGCTTTGTTTGTTGAAGCAATCTTGAATTATTCTTGAAGCAAATGCTTATCATTTGAAGCAGCCTTGTTTGATTCTTCTTTGGCATCATCAAAATCATGTATACATACATTCACATTCTCCCTCTTTTTGATGATGACAAACATGTGATTTCTTTTCGACATCATCAAAGCTTGCATGATTCACATTCTCCCCCTTTCTCAAGCAAATTCTTCTTGACATGATCAAGATCTTCATGATTTACATTCTCCCCCGTTTTGATGATGACAACCACCTGTAGGTTAGGAGCAAAAACAAAGAAAAATATCTGAAATTCTGATACCAATGCCAGATGTCGTACAGGATGTCACGACATCACGCTTCAGAACATGCAGATTATATTTGAGAGTATGAACAGATTAAACAGGTAAATAACACAAGAGAATTGTTAACCCAGTTCGGTGCAACGTCACCTACATCTGGGGGCTACCAAGCCAGGGAGGAAATCCACTAAAATAGTGTTAGTTCGAAGATCTAACAGCCACTGTTTACAACCTTCTCACCTAACCACTACCCGTGCAATCTCTACCTAAGAGCCACTCTTAGATATGAGAACCCCTCTCACTCCCTCTCAATCACTCTCCCGTGTTTACAAATAAATCAAAGACACACCAGAGATTGCTCTCTGAACAAAAGAGATCAACTCTACACACTCAGGTCCAACACTTGAAGTTAGGATAACATCAAGGTGGCTCACAAAACACTCAAGTCCCAAAACTCACAAAATAACTCTTCAATCTCGGACTTGGTCCTCAACCCCGTGCAGCCTTCATGTTTATATAGCAGTGTGCGTATCTGGGCTGCAACAACTTGTGCTGGAGGAGATCTATCATTCTCCTGAAAAATCTGCACTTAAAGAACTAAAAGATACAGTTTGATCTTTTAGTTTTTATCTTTAATCTTTAATCCCTGAACGAACTCTTCTAGTTTGTAATTCGAACTTTAATTATCTTTTAATTCGTTCCTAAAGATAGATCGTCTAATCTGTTGCTAACTGCACAATAATCTGTTAAAGATATAACAGATTTATGTGTCCAGTATTTTCGGGCAAGATGTCCTGGACATCGTATCCGACATCGTGGATCCTGCAGCTTCAATTCTTTTATCTTGCCTTGTGCATTGTGCAGCAACTCCAGTATTTTCGGGCAGGATGTCCTGGACATTGTATCCGACATCGTGGATCCTGCAGCTTCAATTCTTCACTTGACACTTTATCTTGCCTTGTGCATTGTGCAGCCCGATCTTATTCCTTGACATAAGGTTGGACATCATGTGCAGCAACTCCAGCTTTCCTTCATTGTCTAAGTGCTTATGTTTTAACAAAATCTTAGCCAATCTTTTAAAACTCAGTAGAGCTAAGCACTAACAATATCTATTTACATTCTCCCCCGTTTTCATGATTTACACGCTCTATGTGTTTTGTTTTCCTTAACACTGCCATGCATATCTTTTAATGTCATGCTCTTGTGCGTCTTTGCTGTATGTTTGTTTGATGATATTGCCACGGTTATACATTCCTCTTGTTGCTATCAACCATGTGCTTTTATGCATTTATTTTTGTATTGCATCGTCATGCATGTGTTGCATTTGGTCTCATCACGGGAAGTCAGAAGGTTCGTATGACCTTCTTAAATGCATAAATGGGGCACCGCACTGCCAAATGTTGCAAGTAAGAAAAGATGATCATCCTGGCTCTCCTGTCCATAAAATGCATTTGTGTCATGCATAGCATAAGCATTCCTTCATGCATTCATCTTATTTCCCTCCATGATAGGATATCGAACTATTGATTCAAACAGAACTTTCAACCATAAACATGGGATCAAATCAAACACCTCTGCTTAAGAAAAGGTTCTATCAAGTCAAAATCAAAAGCTTAGAGGTCGCCAATTTGCGAGAATTGGGGCAATTGATGGGTCAGCTCCAACGTCAAGTCTTTCGCAAGACTTATAGGAAGATTTGGGACCTAGATAAAGTAAAAGCCTCTGTGGAAGCAATTGCCTCCCTTACTCAGTATTATGACCAGCCCCTAAGGTGCTTCACGTTTGGGGACTTCCAGCTAGTACTGACTGTGGAAGAATATGAAGAAATCCTGGGATGTCCACTCAGAGGAAGAAAGCCATTTCTCTTTTCGGGGTTGTATCCCTCCATGGCAAGAGTAGCAAGGGTAGTTAAAATCTCGGTACAAGAGTTGGACCGTGTGAAGCAAAATAGGAACGGGGTAGTCGAAATACCAAGGAAACATTTGGAGGGAAAGGCAAAGGCATTGACAGATTAAGGGGAATGGGTTTCGTTTATCGACGTCTTCGCACTGTTGATATTTGGTGTCATCCTCTTTCCAAATGTGGAGGGATTAGTGGACCTGGCAGCAATTGATGCTTTCCTTGCTTATCACCATGGCAAGGAAAGTCTGGTCATTGCTATTTTGGCCAATGTCTATAACACGTTTAACCGAAGATGCTAAAAGAGCGGTGCAAGAATTGTTTGCTGTACACCGGCTCTCTATGTGTGGCTTGTCTCGAACCTTTTTTGCCAAGAAAGTAGGCCCACCTGTCCACTGCAAGGTCACCGCTTATGCGCTGAGAAAGGAAAGGCGAATTGGAAGCAACTCTTGGCTAGCGTGGTAGGGGCATCCATTAATTGGTTTCCCCATTGGAAGGAAGGAAGAACCGGGGGTTTTTCCTCATGTGAAGGATTTCCAAATGTTCCCTTAATGGGAACAAGGGGTTGTATTAATTATAGTCTCATCCTCGCCATAAGACAGCTTGGCTACCCCATGAGAGGAGCGTCGTCAAAGGAAAGCATCATGCCTTTCATCGCACGGGGTTTTAGTGACCCCAATGCGAGGGTACTTCAAGGAGTCCGCAAGGCATGGGATGCAGTGCAAAGGAAAGATAAAGAGCTTAGGATAAGCAGTAATGGGATCATCGGTGACTATCATAAGTGGCTGAGAGCCTAGATACAAGAGTGAGGAATACAAGCCCTAAAGGCAGAACATGGAAGAGCCCAAGCAGCCAAAGAGAAGTTCAAGTCCATGGCTATCAAAGTCTGGAAATTGTACGATGAACTAAGGGACATCAATATGGCCACTGCCAAAGCCTTGGAACGAGAAACCAAGAGGGCCCGAAAGGAATAACACGGCCAAAACAAGTTCTGAGGAGCTTTGTGGGGCAGCAATAGTGAGCTTAAGCTCCGAAGAGTTGAAAGGGATCAGTCGCGGGTCAAAGGCATGATTTTGAAAGACGAGTTAAAGGCTTGCCGAAGGTCGAAAGAAGCTTTTCCGAGCAGTTAAGCAAGACCGAAGAAAATATGTGGGCCATCATCGACCAGTACAAGGAAAAGCTAAACCTAGCAGCGACTCATGAGCAAAGGATAGAGGATGTGTATGCCAAGGTGTCAGTCCTGCAAGTAGAAAGGGAAGCTAGGGAAAGGGTGATCGATTCATTGCACAGAGAAGTGATGATGTGGATGGACAGATTCACCTTGACTTTGAATGGGAGTCAAGAGCTTCCCCAACTGCTAGCCAAGGCCAAGGCAATGGCGGATGTGTACTCAGCCCCGAAGGAGGTTCACGGGCTCCTCAATTATTGCCAACACATGATTAATCTGATGGCCCACATAGTTAGGAGCCACTAAGGCAATTGTATTGTTGCTTTGATTTTGGTTAGATAAACCCCTTTGTTCTCTAATAAAATGAGGTTGATTTAATCCTATGTGTTTAAAAATCTGTATGAATCCAATACTTCGGCAACCTATCTTTAGCCTGCATTCATGTTTAGTTTTTGTTGCATTACTCACCTCATTTTGTTCTTCTAGGAAATAACACCATAATGAAACGCGCTCCAAAGCACCCCTATCGTACCCGACCGAAAACTGGAGTCATGAGGTGCAAGAACAGATGAAGGCTGATATGTCAGCCCTGAAAGATCAAATGGCTTCTGATGTACCATTATTTTCTCCTATTTCTTAACCCTTTTTGCACCATTTTAATTACTGATTAGTCTTAATTGTCAAATTAATTAGGCAGTTTTATTACTTGGGCTCATTCAACTAATTTGATGTTTTCAATCTAATTTCAAGAATTAATGAAGCATTGGGCTTAATCCGGATTTTGATCATGGACTTAAAGAGGGCAAATAAAGCAACGTTTACCTTAGTTAATTTTTAATTAGGAGATTGCAATTTTATTTTATGTTGTTCAGTGTTTATTTCGTTTTGGGTTAGAATAATGTAATAGGGCCTAGTGACTCTGAGTGACCCTTATAAATAGTAGCCTTGGGATTCGTGTAAAGGCTATTCTATTAGACTAATATTCAGAGCATAGGGTTTAGGGTTTGACGTTTTTGAGCTTATTGTTACTGTTCACGTAATGCACTTTTCCATTCTCTGCTTCTAATTGCAATTTCATTTTTATTTCTTCTTCTGCATTTAGTTTCATTTACCTTTCTGCTTTAGTTTCATTCTTGTTTCTATTTCCAGTTTCATTTACGTTTCTGTCTTTAGTTTCAATTGCGTTTTCTGTTTTTGGTTGAAATTATGGAAGGCTAAATTTCTGGTGTTGTTTCCTTCTAAGGACGAAGCTTAACTCTCTTCGAGGTTCTGTTTATAATGTAGCTTCATGGTAGTTTTCCCTTAACCAATTAACCCACATTAGTTTTGTTAATATGTGCACGCTTCATGTTCGATTAATTGCCTCTGTGCTTAAATTGTGTTCGTTCTTAATGAACAAGGGGTTAATTGGTGTATGTGTTGCTTAATCACATATTGACAGTCCTAAATTGATTTTCGCTTAGTAAATTAAAATAGGGTTGGATTAGGTGGTTAACTGTTAGGGACGAATTCTTCATAACCTTGGACAAGAGATTGGCTTCTGAGTTAGAGGAAACAACACATTTTTACTATTATTAATTTTGTATTCCAGTTCGCTTGTTCGTTAATTCACACAACAAACAACCCCCCCCCTTTGTTACTATTACTGCAAGTATATTATGAACATTTGGTTTATAATTGCTCGTTGGCAAATGACCTAGGATCACTTCCTAGTTACTGCATTTTAATGTTTATTTGATTCGGGTACGGCCTTGATCAGCTTCCATGATGGAAGCCACACTAAGCATGAGAAGATTAATAGAAAGTAACGCAACCACAGCTGCCGCTGCCAGTACCACTGCTGAGGTAGATTCGGTTCTTCCAACTACAATGAATCAAGCACACCAACTCGCCCCAAACATGGGGAGATGAGGATGAGAGATATTGGGGAGCACCAGTGGCCCACATCGAGGGTATAACAGAAATTTCTACCCCTACAGCTTACCCTCGAATTTCACACCGCCCACCATGCATGAGAACGTGGATCATGCCGTTCCCGTAACCTTTGAAGGTCAGCTTCGCCAGCCTATAGGGGGCACCCACGAAGAGCCCAGGAGCAAGCCCAAGTTGACGTTGACTCGTACATCCCGTTCACCACTGAGGGGCAACATTCCACACCATGCCTCAGCCTAATATTGCAGGAGCCTCTCAACCCCGCCCGATACAACCACTACATTTCTCCATAGGGGGACCA
The DNA here is from genome assembly GCF_000004515.6 of Glycine max. Taxonomy (NCBI): domain Eukaryota; kingdom Viridiplantae; phylum Streptophyta; class Magnoliopsida; order Fabales; family Fabaceae; genus Glycine; species Glycine max. Next base: position 18,601,313 of record NC_038241.2, on the reverse strand, counting down.
CCTCCGGCAGCGGAGGGAAAAGGAAAGCTCGATCTCATCGAAGAGAGATTGAGAGCAGTCGAAGGGTCTAGGGATTACCCTTTTGCTTATATGACCGACTTATGTTTGGTATCCAATGTCGTCATTCCTCCCAAATTCAAATTACCGGATTTTGACAAACACAAGGGGACCACTTGCCCCAAGAAGCATCTAAAAACATATTGATGAAAGATGGGGGCGTATTCAAGGGATGAGAAGTTACTCATGCACTTTTTCCAAGACAGCTTAGCCAGGGCAGCGAACACCTGGTACACTAGCTTAGAACCCTCCCATATCCATTCTTGGAAGGACCAAATGGTTTCCTTTGTTAGGCAGTATCAGTACAGTGCTGATATGGCTCCGAATAGAATGCAACTCCAAAACATGTGCAAAAAGGAGCACAAATATTTTAAAGAGTATGTCGAGAGATGGAGGGATTTGGTGGCTCAGGTAGCACCTCCCATGATGGAAAGGGAGATGATCACCATGATAATAGACACACTCCTAGTGTTCTACTACGAGAAGTTAGTAGGCTACATGCCCTCTAGCTTTGCGGATCTAGTATTTGCGGGTGAGAGTATCGGGGTAGGCCGAAAATACTAATCAATATGCCCAGCACCATCCGAGCTTTCCGGCCTACATCGAAAAATCCTCCAACTCGGCACTCATCCAGCAAAGGACATCTGCCCCACCACAAAGAGCCCCTGCTGAAGCCCCGACTCCTGTAAGGCCTCGTCCCGCTGACGATTTAAATCTTGCATGAGTTCCAATCTGAGGAAGAACCTTCCAGTGAAGAACCTTCCGGAGATTGCCCTGATTCCTATGTCATACGGGGATTTTTTGCCATCATTAATCGCTAACAAGTTGGCGGTGGTAACCCTTGGAAGAATCTAGCAGTCTCTTTTCCCAAGATGGTACAACCCCGACACGACCTACGCGTGATGTAAGCTCCATTGGAGCTTGTAGGCCTAGGATCTTCTTCATCAATGGATTCCTTTGCTTCTTGGAAGATGAATGGCAGCAGAATGGAGAAGGAAGAGAGAGAGAAGATGCCACTTCAAGGAGAAGATGAGTCTAGAAGAAGCTCATGACCATAGGAGACCATGGATAAGAGCTTGGAGGAAGAAAGAGATGAGTGAAGGGAGAGGGAGAGAAGAGCACAAAATTTTGTGCTCTAAGAGAGCTCTGAAATCTGAAGTTTAATTTTCAAATGATCAAAGTTAAAAAAATGCACACACATGACCTCTATTTATAGCCTAAGTGTCACACAAAACTGGAGGGAAATTTGAATTTCAATTCAAATTTCACTTGAATTTGAAATTGAATTTGTGGAGCCAAACTTTGGAACCAAAATTTCACTAATTATGATTAGTGAAATTTAGTTATGGTTCAGCCCACTAATCCAAGATCAATTCCAAGATTCTCCATTAAGTGTGCTTAGGTGTCATGATGCATGTAAAGCATGAAGGACATGCACAAAGTGTGACTATATGATGTGGCAATGGGGTGCGGTAAGCAAATGCTCACCCCCCCTTCTAAAATTTAATTGGATTGAGCTTCTACCAATTAAATTAAATTTATTTCTAACCACACATATGAAATATTCACTTAGTGCATGTGAAATTACAAAACTACCCCTAATACAAAAACTAGTCTAGGTGCCCTAAAATACAAGTGCTGAAAAATCCTATATTTCTAGGGTACCCTACCTACATTATAGAGCCCTAAATACAAGGACCAAAATTAATGAAACCTTAATCTAATATGTACAAAGATAAGTGAGCTCATACATAGCCCATGGGCCCGAAATCTATCCTAAGGCTCATGAGAACCCTAGGGCCTTCTCTTGCATCTTTGGCCCAATCTTCTTGGAGTCTTCTATCCAATGCCCTTGGGGGGTAGGATTGCATCATTCCCTCCCCCTTGAAAAGGATTTGACCTCAAATCCAAAGGTTCTTAAAACTCATGGATTCTTTCCTCAACACCTGTAAAAGAATAAAAACATATGTATTAGTGATGTTAGGTATGTTAGAGTATGGTAAGGACGGAAAACCCCTTTCCTGACCATCTTCCCATGAGAGAAGATAGTTCCTCACCAACTCAATGAGTGGTGCTACAAGTATAGAAAAATATGGGACAAACCTTTTGTAAAAGTTTGTTAAGATATTGAAGCCCCAAATTTCCCTTATACTTGGTGGAGCAGGCCACTCAAGAATGACCTTTATTTTCTTAGGGTCCATGGGAAGCCCTTGATCACTATTTAAAAACTTAGGGAAAGTAATGGAATAAAACATACCTTTTTCTTTATTTTCATGTTGATTATTCCTACAAAAAATTATGACAAACCTAAGGTGTCTCACATGAGCACCTAGGTTTGCATTGAAACAAAAAATAAGAACAAACCTACCTAATGAGTCTCTATGTACACAAATCATGAAGATGTTGGGTGCATGAGTGATTTTACAAAAGAGTGTTGCACCACTCAACACATTCATCATACCACCTATCATAAGGATTTGGTGCCTAATAATACCTATTTTAGGCACCAACAAAGCACAAGGATTTAAGCTCTTGCGAACCAAACCCTCATCCAACAACTCCTTTACTTGAGGAATAACCTCAAGCTCAAGAGGTATGGTGGTGCTAAGGGATGTTTCCCTTGATAGGAGAAGATAGAAAGATTGTTTAAGAATGAGGGCTCTTTTAATATCACCTTTTGTTGCAAAATGATTTTCCTTCTTAACAATCTTCTTGGAGGAATCCTTTTCCTCTTTTTCCTTCCCCTTGGCCTTTGAAGACAAGGCCTTACTATCCTTCTTTTTATTTTGTTTTTCTAGTTTTTCTTCCTCATCCCTCTTATCTTTCATAGTTAGTTGATCTTTGGCCACCTATGAAGGTGTTTGAGGACTCAAACCTAGTTATGCCTGTTCTTTCCTCCTCCCTAACTCCAGCTCTTAAAAGGAGTAGTTCCATTTGTTGTCTATATTCTTCAGCACTCATACTCCCTTGTCTAAGCCTTTGGAGCTTGTCCATAAGCTCCCTTTCATAGTAGGAGGGAATGTGCCTCTTCCTAAGGGCACTCTTAAGATCATTCCAATACTCTACTGGAGGATCCCCATGAATCCTTCGTTCCCTAACAAGGGAAGTCCACCAATAGAAGGCATACCCTTGAAAGCTAAGGGTAGCCAATGGAACTTTTCTCTCTTCGCAAATATGATGGCAAGCAAAGAGTTGTTCAACCTTCATTTCCCAATCTAAGTAGGCCGCAACATTATCTTTTTCATGGAAATATGGGAGGCTAATGTTAACCTCTTGAGGCCTTCTATCCTTTTCTCTTCTTTGGGAGTGATGTTTAGTATGTGAACTATGGCACCCTCTATAATAGTCGCTAAGTTCTTCACTTAAACTCTTGCAAGAGTCATGACTACTAAAGGAGGCATGTTTTTGTCTTTTCATTTCTTTCATTATTTTTCATCTTTCTTCCTCTCTTATTTTTTCTCTTTCATCTTGACTTATTTCTTCCACTCTTTTTTTACCTTTTTCTTTTCTCTCTTGTTTTTCTTTCCACAACTTAAGGGATCTCAACTCATCTAATATCTTATACAAGGGGTCCTTAGGAGTAGAACCCTCACCATTAACACTAGATGAAGAATGAAAACTCATGTTGGTTCCTAAGTTATGGTTCTTTCTTGTTGGGGGTTTGATAACAAAAGGTAAAAGAAACTATGGTTGAAACTAGCCAAAATAGACACTTAAAGAGGTGTGAAAGATAAGGTAAAAACTAATTGGTAAAAGGTAAACTATCTAGGCGGTTTGACAATGGAAGGTAAAGGAAATAAGCTATGAAAGTAAGCAAGAAATGTAAACTAGGCGAATCCTAAGAGTGTTTGGATGACCACATTTAAGGTTCCCAACAAAACACTCACAATCCTAAGGGAAAATTGCTTAAAATTATTACACACAAATGGAAGTAGGGTGACCTATTGGAGGCTCCCAACTTACTTCCAATGAAAGGCCTTTTTGTTACAAAATTTGAAAGCAAAGCAAATTGCCAATTACAAAATTAAAAAAAAAAGTCCTCAATTGTGGTGTCTATTCTCTCTTTGGTGTCTCACTCAATTTGGAGTGCTTCTTAGTCCAATAGCTCTTAAGGTGGTTGGCCCCTTGCTTCTTGACTCAAATTCTTCAAGGTATGGCACCAATCCTCCTTTCCAATTCCCTATATGGCAACTCACAAGCAAGGAAACAAAGAGACAAGCAATAACCAAAGACCAAAAAAAATGAAATGAAAGCTAAACCAATAGAGTATTAACAAGACAAATTTTCAAGGATTATTCAACAATTAAAGCAATGAAAAGCACACAAAAGCAAGCTAGGACTCAAAGAGAAACCTAGAATGGCTCTAGAGTAGAGTAGAAAAACTATAAAAAAAAAGACTCAAGAAACCTCTAGTTTTGGCACTTGTTTTCACAATAATTTTCAATTGAAATTTCAGAACTAGGATTGGTATAAAATAGGCACCAATTATAGAACAAATTTTGAGCCAAAACAACAAGCACACTTCCCTTTCACTTTTTTTTTTCCTGGACACTGATTTTTCTGCCAACTTGTATGATTTTTCTTATTTTTTCCTTTAATCTAAATCACTTGGTTCTTTTTTATAATTTTTTTCAAGATTTCTAGAAAATTCAGTAAAAAGTTCAGCTCAAAAAACGTAGTGACGAATTCCCAGTAATTTATACAAGTTCATATGTTCAAGCTGCCAGCACCAGCGATTTCAACCTAGAAATCAAGAATAATGTTTATGTTGCTTAAGGCTTGGATAGTTACAATTTGTGTTTGCTTATTCCCAATTATCTTGAATAACAAAATTCAAGAGAGCTTAAGACTTATTTGATTCACAAATCCAGCCAAAACTCAGCACCACAACTCAACTTCATCATAGGCATCATGTAGGAAACTTAGAAAACAAAAAAGAGTTCAACAACAAGACTACTTCTAGGAATTGATTTAGAACATGTTATGAACTAAATAACATGCATGAATTAGACTCAAAATTCAAAAGATAGGCTAAGAATGACAAGAATACATGAACAAATGTATCTAGAATTCAATAAACAAAATAAAAATTCAACACAAACTTAGAGCATAATGTGACAATTACTATGACTAAACATGACTCTAAGACAACATGGATTAAGTGATTTACACTTAGATTTTTGTGTTTTTTTTTTCTAATCAATATTTTGGAAGAAAATTTGGATCTAAAGGTTCAGAACAAGAATATTATGAATGAAAATTGATAGAACCTAAAATCAACACAAAAACATCATTCAAGAGTAGATCTACAAAATTTTAACCATAGAAATGCAAGAACAAGTGTAGAACTAAGATTTAATCGGTTTATTTTTTTTTTTTTGAATCTACTCTAAACAGCACCAAACCACAAGCCAATGGAGGATATACATGGAGAATAAGATGAAGAACAAGGAATTAAAGAGAATTCACCGAACAAAAAGATAGAGGAAGCAAAAGAACATCACCTAGATGAAGATGCTCTTGATACCACATGATGTAAGCTCCATTGGAGCATGTAAGCCTAGGATTTTCTTCATCAATGGATTCCTTTGCTTCTTGGAAGATGAATGGCAGCGGAATGGAGAAGGAAGAGAGAGAGGAGATGCCTCTTCAAGGAGAATATGAGTCTAGAAGAAGCTCACGACCATAGGAGGCCATGGATAAGAGCTCCGAGGAAGAAAGAGATGAATGAAGGGAGAGGGAGAGAAGAACACGAAATTTTGTGCTATAAGAGAGCTCTGAAATCTGAAGTTTAATTTTCAAATGATCAAAGTTAAAAAAATGCACACACATGACCACTATTTATAGCCTAAGTGTCACACAAAATTGGAGGGAAATTTGAATTTCAATTCAAATTTCACTTGAATTTGAAATTAAATTTGTGGAGCCAAACTTTGGAGCCAAAATTTCACTAATTATGATTAGTGAATTTTATTTATGTTTCAGCCCACTAATCCAAGATCAATTCCAAGATTCTCCACTAAGTGTGCTCAGGTGTCATGAGGCATGTAAAGCATGAAGGACATGCACAAAGTGTGACTATATGATGTGGCAATGGGGTGTGGTAAGCAAATGCTCACCTCCCCCTCTAAAATTTAATTGGATTGGGCTTGTACCAATTCAATTAAATTTATTTCCAACCACACACATCAAATATTCACTTAGTGCATGTGAAATTACAAAACTACCCCTAATACAAAAACTAGTCTAGGTGCCCTAAAATTCAAGGGCCGAAAAATCCTATATTTCTAGGGTACCCTACCTACATTATGGAGTCCTAAATACAAGGACCAAAATTAATGAAACCTTAATCTAATATGTACAAAGATAAGTGGGCTCATACAAAGATAAGTGGGCTCATGAGAACCCTAGGGCCTTCTCTTGCATCTTTGACCCAATCTTCTTGGAGTCTTCTATCTAATGCCCTTGGGCGGTAGGATTGCATCAGCGCGTATCACGGAGGTACTCCAAGGCATTCGATCGAGAAGTGTGTGACCCTCAAGCATAAGGTCCAATGCTTGATTGACGCGGGATGGTTAACATTCCAAGAAGATGGCCCAAATGTGAAAACAAATTTGCTCGCCAATCATGGGGGTCAAGGGTAAATGAAATACAGACGTGCAGCTTGGTGGTGTGGCCAGCTTGGTGGAATTCAAGGAAAATCGTGGGAGGTTTGGGCTAGGCTATAGGCCCACGCATGCTGATGTGAGAAGAAGCGCCCTAGAAAGGAGAAGCATGGGCATGGGCCAACATTAAAGGCCACAAGTGAAAGAGGCCCCTCCATGTCACATTAGCAAGAGTTTCGTGGGTGCGGGCTGGAGGTGTGAAGAGCAAGTCGCCATGATACATGATGAAGCCCCCCAAGACCATTCAAACTGGGTACAGCCGTGCCTTCCTGATTTCCAATTAGGAAAATGGCAAGTTGTTGAGCGACCCAAAGTTTTCGTGGCTGGCATAATGTAATTCATTAGTTTTAACCCTACAACTAGGCCTAGGATTTAGGGTTTTTCCCTGTTAAGGCATTATGTCTTTTTGCTATCAAGATATATAATATAATATTTTTCCTTGATTTGTTCTTGCACCATCACCCATTATCATTCATCTGCATGTTTATTTCTGTTGCGATTAAATGATACAGATTCAACGACAAGTTCTGTGAAGGTACTAATATCAAGGACCCTGACGTCGATTTTGAACAAGTAGCAAATCGAGCTAAGGATGAAGATGATGAAGATACGGGGTTTCCCTCAAAGCTAGAAATGATGGTCGCTCAAGAAGACTAAGAAATGAAGCCACACCAAGAAGAGACGGAAATCATAAACTTGGGTGTTGGCAAGGAAGGGAAAGAGGTAAAGGTTGGTACGGGCATGACCACATTGGTCTGAGATGAATTGGTTGTTTTGCACGAAACTACCAAGACATCTTCGCTTGGTCGTACCAAGATATGCCCGGTTTGAACCCCGGCATTGTACAAGATCGATTACCGTTGAATCCCGGTTGTTCCCTAGTAAAACAAAAGCTAAGAAGGATGAAGCTTGAGATATCCGTAAAGATCAAAGAAGAGGTGAAAAAGTAGTTCGTCACTGGCTTTTTGGCAGTGGTTCGATACCCCGAATGGGTGGCCAATATTGTGCCGGTCCCTAAGAAGATGGGAAGGTATGAATGTGTGGACTATTGGGACCTGAACCAAGCCAGTCCAAAGGATAACTTCCCTTTACCACACATTGATGTCCTTGTGGATAACACATCCAATTTCACTTTGTTTTCCTTCATGTACGGGTTCTCGGGTTACAATCAGATAAAGATGGTGCCGGAGGACATGGAGAAGACTATGTTCGTCACCTTGTGGGGAATGTTCTATTATAAGGTGATGTTCTTTAGGCTCAAGAATGCTGGGGCAACCTATCAGCGGGCTATGGTAGCATTATTCCACGATATGATGCACAAAGAGATTGAAGTCTACATGGATGACATGATTTCCAAGTCTAGGACCAAGGAGGAACATCTCGTCAACTTGCGGAAGTTGTTCGAGAGGCTGCGAAAGTACCAGTTAAGATTGAACCCCGCTAGGTGCACCTTCAGGATCAAGTCAGGAAAATTGCTTGGTTTCGTCTTAAGTCAGAAAGGGATAGAGGTGGACCCCAAAAAGGTAAAGGCCATCCTTGAGATGCCTGAGCTGCACACCGAAAAGCAAGTCCGAGGTTTCTTGGGGCGCCTGAACTATATAGCAAGGTTCATATCGCAGCTCACCGCTACCTGTGAGACCTTCTTTAAACTTTTGCACAAGAATCGGTCGGTCCGATGGAACGACGACTGTCAAGTGGCATTCGGTAGGATCAAGCAATGCCTTATGAACCTTCTTATGCTGATGCCACCAGTGCCCGGGTGACCTCTTATCCTATACATGGTGGTGTTGGATGAGTCGATGGGGTGCATGTTGGGGCAGCAAGACGATTCCGAAAAGAGAGAACGGGTTGTCTATTACTTGAGCAAAAAGTTCATTGCTTGCGAGATGAACTACTCTCTACTGGTAAAGACGTGTTGTGCCTTGGTATGGGCGTTCCATCGTCTAAGGCAGTATATGTTAAGCCATACTACTTGGTTGGTATCCAAGATGGATCCAGTCAAGTACATTTTTAAGAAACTCGCTCTTATAGGACGAATCGGTCGATGACAGGTTCTACTATCTGAGTTTGACATTGTCTATGTCACTCAAAATAAAAGGAAGCACCTTGGCGGACTATCTAGCTCAATAGCCTCTCAATGACTACTAGCCCATGCATCTGGAGTTTCCAGATGGAGACATCATGGCCTTGTTCGGGGAGAAGGTGAAGGATGAGGACAGGGATAAGTGGATCGTGTGGTTCGACGGCGCGTCCAACGCCTTAGGCCATGGGGTTGGGGTGGCTTTGGTCTCTCCTGACAACCAATTGTTAGTCATCTTATACGACTAACTTTTGTATAGAAAATTTTTACAAAATGTATATATTTTCCCCAATATATGGTTCTTTTTGTAGGAATATAAATAAATTTTGCTTTGTTTTTATTTGTGCTCAATAGAAGCCTTGTGTATGGAATTAATGTCAATTTCTCTTCAATTTCAGGCAAAAAGGAGTTATTTTGAAGAAGTGCTAAAGTTGATGTCTCGCTAAGCGAGCTCTATGCGCTTAGCGAGTTTCATCCGCTAAGTGAGGCATCAACACGCTTAGCGGATAGGAGGAATCTAGAAGGGAATCAGTCACGCAGGCATGCGCTCAATGCATCATCAGCTTGCTCACCGAGTCATTTGTCACCTTCCAGGCTTAGCGCGAGTTTGGCGTTGAGCGAAAATTCACTTACTCTCGCTAAGCGCGAGAATGGCACTAAGCGCGATGTAAAGGTCAGTGAGCCCATTTTAAGCTTGGAATAGCAGAAAAAATGAGGGCACTAGGAGATAGAATAGAGAGCGCTGAATAGCCGTAAGAGCTTGAAGAGTCAAATATACAAAGGCAAAGAACAGAGCAAAGAAGCCAAGTTTTGATCTTTTAGGAAGATTTGTGATTTTTTGAGTGATTGTGAGATTCCTAGAGGTGGAGGAGACATCCCCAATCCTTTGTAAGCAAGCAATTTCTCTTAATTCCTCTTCTTCATTGTAAAAGGAGCTTCCTTGCTATGGAAGGCTAAATCCTTAGTTGGGGATTCTTGCTGAGTAATTGATGTAAACTCTTTCCCTATCTAATTAAGGTTGTTTTATGTGTTCATTTTTTCTATCAGTACTTTATTATTGGATGCTTGTGGCTTGATCATCAATATGTGTGTACTGTTAGGGGCTTTAGCATTGAAAGATGTATTGTCTCCATAGAACTTGATAGAGCAGGACTTGGTTATCGTATGTCTGGACACGGAGTGTGGTAATTTAATTTTTATTATGCTGTGAACATAAAGTTGTTCAATTAAGCTAAGTTCAACAAGAGACATCTGTGAACAAAGTTTAATTAGAATTAGGCTAAACTCATGAGACATCGGTGTTTAGTACTTGAGCCTTCAACATAAAACACAGAAACATCTTTAATTAGAGAAACATCCTTAATTGCATCAATTTGCTCAATAAGAGGACCCAATGCCTTTAGATATATGTTTTCACACTTGCTCACATTTACTGCTTTGTAATTAGAATCAAACACACTTGCTCACGTTTACTGCTTATTGAACAAACCTTTACCAAATGAACAAGTTCCCTGAGTTTGATACTTGGTTCACACCGTTTTAATTATTTACTTGACAACCTGGTGCACTTGCTGGTAGATTTTGCATCCACACAAACAAGTAGTATCTCGGAGTGCAAAACACCAATGCATTCCCTTCACGGCCCGATTGGGCTTCGATTGCACGAATAATATGGCTGAGTATGAGGCATGTGCCCTCGGAATCCAAGTGGCAATTGACTTTAATGTCAAATTGCTTAAAGTGTACAGAGACTCAGCCTTGGTAATTCGCCAGCTGAGGGGAGAATGGGAAACTAGGGATCACAAGTTGATACCCTATCAGGCCTACATCAAGAAACTGATTGAGTTCTTGATGAGGTCTCTTTCCACCACATTCCTAGAGAGGAAAATCAGATGGCTAATGTGCTTGCCACCCTAGCATCCATGTTTCAGCTAACCCCACATGGAGACTTGCCATACATCGAGTTCAGATGTCACGATAAGCTTGCACATTGCTGCTTGATAGAAGAAGAGCAAGACGGTAAATCATGGTACTTTGACATCAAGCGGTACGTAGAGTATAAGGAGTATCCACAGGGGGCTTCTGACAATGACAAGAGGACATTGTGAAGGTTGGCAACTAGTTTCTTTTTAAGCGGAGGTATCCTATACAAATGAAATCATGATATGGTTTTGCTCTGATGTGTAGACACTAAAGAAGCCGAGCGAATGCTCATGGAGGTACATGAAGGGTCCTTTGGGATGCATGCTAATGTGCATGTCATGGCTAGGATGATTCTAAGGGCAGACTATCACTGGCTCACCATGGAAAATGACTGTTGCATCCATGTGAGGAAATGCCACAAGTGCCAGGCATTCGCGAACAATGTGAATGCTCCGCCTATGCCTTTGAACATTTTGGCAGTGCATGGCCCTTCTCTATGTGAGGAATAGATGTGATCGGAGCCATTGAGCCCAGGGCTTCGAACGAACATTGCTTCATCTTGGTTGCGATCGACTACTTCACCAAATGGGTTGAAGCTGCTTCATATTCCAGCGTGACGAGAAGCGTAGTGGTTAGATTCATAAAAAAGGAGATAATCTTCCGATATGGGTTTCCCTGGAAAATTATCACGGACAATGCCACCAACCTAAATAACAAGCATAATGAAGGAAATGTGTGAGGATTTCTAGATCCAACACCATAATTCCACGCCTTACAGGCCCAAGATGAATGGGGCAGTTGAGGCAGCCAACAAGAACATCAAGAAGATCATTCAAAAGATGATTGTTTCATACAAAGATTGGCACGGGATGCTCCCTTTCACGTTGCATGGTTACCGAACCTCAGTGCGCACATCAATTGGGGCAACTCCATTTTCATTGGTATACAAAATGGAAGTCGTACTGCCATTTGAAGTAGAGGTCCCCTCTTTAAGGATTCTGGTAGAGTCTGGGGTGAAAGAGTCAGAGTAGGCCCAAGCACGCTTCGATCAGCTAAATCTTATAGAAGGCAAGAGATTAGCAGCTATGAGCCATGGGTGCTTATATCAAAGACAAGTGAAGAATGCATTCGACAAGAAGGTACCCCCATGCAAATTCAACAAAGGGGATCTTGTCTTAAAGAAAGTATCCCAGGCCCTAAAGGACAATAGGGGAAAGTGGGCTGCAAACTATGAAGGACCTTTCATCGTGAAGAAAGAATTCTCAGGAGGAGCACTGGTGCTTGCCAGCATGGACGATGAAGAGTTGCCTTCACTCGTGAACACCGATATCGTTAAACGCTATTATGCTTAGCACTTGGGGAAGCTAGGAGAGTCAATACATGATTGTACTCTAAGGCTCCCAAAAGTTTTTCAGTCTTTTGTAAAATTTGATTACAACATTTAATAAACATCGGATTGGTGGTTTGTATTTCAACCCTTGTGTTGTGTTTGTTATTGCTTTAGCAAAGATTTGATCGATACCACGCCGAATTCAAAGCGAAGGTAAACAAAGGTAAGTGGTAGCATAGTCATATTTTTTTGCATAATTTCATTTCCTGACTTAGGTGCAGGTACGAGCAGGTGTTAGGCCCGTGATCAACAGATCATCATCCCGTGTCCGGCTCAAGACGTTAAAGAAGCGCTACTAGGAGGCAACCTAGTACCTTTTAAAGTTTCTACTTGTTGTTTATTCATCTAGTTTTCTTAAGTCATAGTTGAATATGCCTAGTTTGTTCGTAATCCTAGGGATTAAAATAAACAAGCACAAATCAAGGGGGGTAGTCAAATTTTGCAAAAAAAAAAATTCCAAAAAAAAAAGCAGAGTTAGCTCGCTTGGGTGAGCACCCTCTGCAGGGAAACATAAAAAGGAGGCAGGGGTGGAGCTTTCTTCACCCCAAAACTGCCCCCCAACATTCAAAAATGTGGGAGCTCACAGCAGTGCATGATTTTGTATCCCCCAAGCCACCATTTTGGTGCTTTGCTTCCATTTTGGTATTCTTGTTCACTCCATACAAGTAAATGCACTATCTCTTTGCTCCTGGGCTCACCGTTGTTGCGTTTTGATGTTTTATTTGCTCATTCTTGCTCAAATCCGTGAGACATTTATCTTTGAATTTGTGCTTGGTCTTGTTGAATTGGGGGGTTGTAAGGGATGGCCTTAGGCCTATGGTTCATGCTAAAGCATTTGGGCATGTCACATTGCCCATATTCCCCATTTTTTCATGCCTAAAGGTGCACCCACCAAGTGCTCGGTGAAATGCCTCAATGGCATTTAAGCACAATTCTATGAATTTTGTTTATGGAATTAACTTGGGCATAGGTGGCTGCCATTGTTGGGTTTAGGGACAGCCTATAGAAACTAGGAAAGATGCTCAAATGTGTGACCTAGGCATAGGAACCCAAGTCTTCATTTTAGAGCACAAGATAGCATAAAAGTGAGAGCATATTGGTAAGGTTCCCCCTTTGGCCAGCATTTGATGAAGGCTGTGCTTTAATGGTTCTTTGTGCCTAGATGATGTGGAAATATTTGTCATAGAGTAGGCAGCAAGAGGCAAATAAAGTGTACATGTATTGGGTAGGTAACCAAGTGCTTTGCCAATATGCATATGTGCTGAAAATGGCACGAAAATGTTTCTCAAAATGGGAGCATATGGCATGAAATGGCTTTTCAAATATGAATGAGTAGAAATTTTTTTTGCCTTTCCCATAAATGTGTAACACGAGATTGCTTTTCCAATAAATGCAAATATGTGTGAATACATAGCATGAAATTGACTCACAAGTGTGGGTACATATATGGAATAAAATGTGAACATTTAGCGAATGCCACCCAAAATGAAGTAGATATAGGTAGCAAAAATACCTTACCAATTTGCCTATGTATTTAGTTAGTTAGCAAATACCTCAAGAATAGGAAGGTATGTTGATATAGGTAGCATGAATGCCTTGTCAATTTGCATAAAACAAGTATAGGTAGCAAAAATACCTTGTTAATTTAATGTAGGTAGCAAAAATACCTTGTCTGTTAATGTAGATAGCAAAAATACCTTGTTAATTTAATGTAAGTAGCAAAAATACCTTGTATGTAGGTAGAAAAATTACCTTGCATATTAATGTAGGTAGCAAAAATACCTTGTTAATTTGTATGTTAATGTAGGTAGCAAAAATACCTTGTTAATTTGTATGTTAATATAGGTAGCAAAATACCTTGTTAATTTGTATGCTAATGTAGGTAGCAAAAATACTTTGAATATGCATGTATGTCAATATAGGTGGAAAAATACTTTGCACGTATGTATATTCGTAAATGTATTTCCTTATGAAAAATGTGTGTAAATACATATACGACCTAGAGAAGCACACGCGTCAACGTGTAATTTTTCTCTAAATTCATATTGATATTTGTGTTTTTTCGGAAGGAATTGTATGTCGTTTTTGCTTGATTTTGCTTTAAAATGGTATTTCTTTGTAAACTGACTTTACAAATGTGTCTTCGCAGGAGATGGCCCCGAGAAAGCTTCCCGCGAAGAGGTCCAAGAAGGACACCACCGGAGATGGCTACAGCGCTGCCTCGCAAGCTGACATGGACTTCGACCGACACCGGTTCCAGAGTGCAGAACATCAGCAGCATTTTGAGACCATCAAGGGATGGTCATTCCTTAGAGAAAGACAGGTCCAGTTGAGGGACGATGAGTTTCCTGATTTTCAGGGAGAGATAGCCCAAAGGCACTGGGCACCACTTGTGACACCCATGGCTAAATTCGATCCATAGATAGTCATGGAGTTCTACGCTAATGCCTGGCCTACCGAGGAGGGGGTCCGTGATATGCGCTCTTGGGTGAGGGGCCAGTGGATTCCTTTCGACGCAGATGCCCTTAGTCAGTTCCTGGGGCACCCACTGATGAGGAGGCTATTGCCCAGCTACTATGCATACCGGTGCAAGACTTCGCCCGGACCGCCGCAGGGAGATGGGTGCGGATCATACGCATTAACATGACCACCCTCACACAGATATGGTCACTCGCTTTCGTTGTTTCAAGACTATCAAAGTCCCCTTATCATCCAGAGACAAGAAAGTCCGATGGCATGCGAGGACGATGATGGTCATCCATTTCTAATTGTTTTTTGAGATTGTTGCAGTTCCTTTTGCTATCTGGAGACAATCAAGTCCAATGGCACGCAGATACAAACATAGTCATCTACTTCCCTTGTCGAAAGACTCAATGTCTATCGACCAAAGCTACTAGAGTCTCCCCTGCTATCCTGAGACAAGCAAGTCCGGTAGCATACGGAGACCATCACGGTTATCCATTTTTATCGATTTTAAGACACCAAGGCTTTTGTTGATGCACCTGATGTCTTTTATGCTCTTTCTTTTGACAAGTTTCGCTGATTGAGCTAGTGGTCGGTCGGGTGGAAATTCAGCTAGAACGAAATTAGTGTCTTCCAATGAAAGGCCTTTTTGTTACAAAATTTGAAAGCAATGAAAGTAAGTAAATTGTTGTCGCAACCTACCCTTCGGCGGGAGGGCGACGCGTGACTCGCGGGATGCGTGTTCCATGAAAGGAATACGCGCGGAGTCGCCACCAACGTTTATTTGAGGAAAACGTCGGAAAAACCGAAAAAGACGCGATCTACGAACTTTTAAGTGAAAGGTTCGGGAGTTGTATTTACGCACGGGGAAGGTGTTAGCACCCCACACGTCCGTCACAAGGGACGGAAGCCTTTAATCGAATGTGCAAACATGACTTTGATTTTTACGTTCCCTTTACGTTCTTATATCTTTTATGCCCCTTTTTTATATTTTTCTCTTTTTGTGGTCGACAAGGGTGTTTTCCCTTTGCTCCTACGTATTCCTCAATTGTGATGAGGAAATCAGACCTACGTAGTTCTTTCGGAACAAAGTGTTTGGTTAAGTTGTTTTTGTCTTTTTTGCAAAATATGTTTTTATTGAACAAAAGGTCATTTAAGGTGTTGGACCATTAAACGGTCTTTTGATTTCAAAAGGAGAGAAACGTTAAGGCGTTGGACCATTAACGATCTCTTGTTTTTGAAAGGAGAGAAACGTTAAGGCATTGGACCATTAACGATCTCTTGGGGTGGTCGACAAAAGCGGGGCTTTTGCTCCTACGTATCCTCAATTGCGATGAGGAAATCAGACCTACGTAGTTCTTGCAAAAGTGGTAAAGTCACATGTTGATTTTATGCTTTTGAACGGTCCATGTTAACCGATAAAAGCAAAGAGGACCGTTTAAGGCGTTGGACCTTAAAACGGTTTTTAGTGATTTTTCGGACAAAACTTGATTTGTGAGTTGATTTTAGTCTTAGTTTCACTTTGGTCATTAATCAATTCATTCAAGGAAACTTCCAAAGAAAAACGTCCGATTGATTTTTTTTGATTATTTTATTCAAAGATATTTTGATTATTTTATTATTATTTTTTAAGATATTTTGATTATTTTATTATTATTTTACTTTTTTTGGTTTAACCGAGGTTATAGCGTGAACGATCGGTTAGATTTCGTTTTCAAAGTGATTAAATGAGATTACAACACAAATGATCGGTTGAAATTCATTTTATCATTTATTAGGTGAGAAAACGGCTTTAATAAACGGTAAAAGCGCGTTAAAGACAGAAGAAAAGAAATCGAAAATTTCCAATCAAAGAGAAAGCAAAAAGAAAAGAAAGGAAAATTCCCAATCAAAGAGTGGGAGAAAGCAAAAAGAAAAGAAAGGAAATTCCCAATCAAAGAATGGGAGAAAGTAAAAAAAAGAAGAAGAAGAAGAAGGAAAGAAAGCTCCTGATCAAGGATCGAAAGAAAACAAAAGAAATATGCAGAAAGGTCTTTGGACTGGACAATATCTGAGCAATACAGGATTGTCACCAAATGAACAAAAAGAAGGAAAGGAAACCACGACCTAAAATGGTCTTCTCCCTTTAATTGACAACCAAAATCTTGTGCGCTAGCGACTTTTCGCCCCGCACTAAACCAAAACAAAAAAGGAAAAAGCCAAAAAAAAAATCAAAAGCCGAAAAACCCACCAAAAGAACCCGTTTCCAAGGGAAGTCTTATTGATCCATGATCACGCATGTAATCTTTGATTTGATAGGAAATGATTTGTAAAATCAAGTCATGACATATCTATGGTTCGGAATTAGGATGAAACACTTACCTGTGTGAGATTGATATACTTTGAGTGATTTTCTTCTATTTTTGTCGAACCCAGTGTTTCCTCTAAATGGTCATTTAGAAACGAAATGCTAAACATCCAAAATCTCATTTGTGGTTATGAGAAAATTTCATCAGCATACTCTCCTTTCCCGGTAGACACATTGTTTTTGGTCCGAAAAGCATATGTTGATCTGATTAGTTGGAAGTTTTGTCTCTTTACTAAAGCATGTTCGCATTTTAGCGAAGAAAACACCGAGACTATTTCTAGTCTCACAAGTTATCCAGAACTACGTAGGTCTGAGTTCCTCATTTGAGGATACGTAGGAGCAAAAGCCTTGCTTTTGTCGACCACACCACCTTTTGTTACCATGACCCAAGAGCTGGTAGCCTGCGGAGACACCTTACAGTTATCCACACCTCGTCATTCAGTGACCCCAAGTGTGATTGATGAGCAGAGGCCAATGTGGTCATCTGCGCCCTTTCCGGAGATGTCAGCATCTTCCGGTGGAGACTTTTTCAAGTCTCACAAGTTATCAAGAACTATGTAGGTCTGAGTTCCTCATTGGAGGATACGTAGGAGCAAGAGCCTCACTTTTGTCGGCCACCTTCACAAGTTCTGTCATGCTGACACAAGAGTCACGTGCCATGCGAAGATACCCAAGTGGTTGTCTGCACTTTCAAAACTTTTTGTGCTATCTGTAAGACGAAAAGCCTGATAGAACGCAGAGACTAACGTCGTCTTCTGCGCCCTTCGTCAATCGCGGCCGACAAGCCCGTTGACACGCGGAGATTTACGTCATCTTCCGCGCTCACCAGATCTGTCATACTAACATTTGAGTAACGCTGACGGGCGGAAATACCCGAGTGGTTATCCGTATAAACATTATTTTTTGCTGTCTGTAAGACGAAAAGCCTGATAGCACGCAGAGACTAACGTCGTCTTCTGCGCCCTTCGTCAATCACGGCCGACAAGCCCGTTGACACGCGGAGATTTACGTCATCTTCCGCGCTCACAAGATCTGTCATACTGACATTTGAGTCACGCTGACGGGCGGAAATACCCGAGTGGTTATCCGTATAAACATTCTTTTTTGCTGTCTGTAAGACGAAAAGCCTGATAGCATGCAGAGACTAACGTCGTCTTCTGCGCCCTTCGTCAATCGCGGCCGACAAGCCCGTTGACACGCGGAGATTTACGTCATCTTCCGCGCTCACAAGATCTGTCATACTGACTTTTGAGTCACGCTGACAGGCGGAAATACCCGAGTGGTTATCCGTATAAACCTTCCTTTTTGCTATCTGTAAGACGAAAAGCCTGATAGCACGCAGAGACTAACGTCATCTTCTGCGCCCTTCGTCAATCGCGGTCGACAAGCCCGTTGACACGCGGAGATTTACGTCATCTTCCGCGCTTACAAGATCTGTCATACTGACTTTTGAGTCACGCTGACGGGCGGAAATACCCGAGTGGTTATCCGTATAAACATTCTTTTTTGCTGTCTGTAAGACAAAAAGCCTGATAGCACGCAGAGACTAACGTCGTCTTCTGCGCCCTTCGTCAATCGCGGCTGACAAGCCCGTTGACACGCGGAGATTTACGTCATCTTCCGCGCTCACAAGATCTGTCATACTGACTTTTGAGTCACGCTGACAGGCGGAAATACCCGAGTGGTTATCCGTATAAACCTTCCTTTTTGCTATCTGTAAGACGAAAAGCCTGATAGCACGCAGAGACTAACGTCGTCTTCTGCGCCCTTCGTCAATCGCGACCGACAAGCCCATTGACACGCGGAGATTTACGTCATCTTCCGCGCTCACAAGATGTGTCATACTGACTTTTGAGTCACGCTGACGGGCGGAAATACCCGAGTGGTTATCCGTATAAACATTCTTTTTTGCTATCTGTAAGACGAAAAGCCTGATAGCATGCAGAGACTGACATCGTCTTCTGCACCCTTTGTTCCCCCAGGGACAACAAGTCATTTGCATGCGGAGATTTTATGGTCACCCGCGACTCTCGTCAACCGAGAGGAACGAAATTAGTGTCTTATCTTTACTTCCCTTTTATCTCCAATAAAAGACAAGTAAAGAGGGGCAACTGTCATACCCTAATTTTGTCCGGGGACCTTGGCTTGGTGGCATGCAACTTGTATTTGGTCATTTTGAGGTGCTTGGCACCCATCATTAGGCAATTTGTGAAGTTCCGTGATGTGCCGGAAACCGAGAGAAAGTATTGATGCACAATCCGTAAGGTTCCGTGACACACCGGAAATCAAAAAGGAAGCATCGTTGCACAATTCGTGAGGTTCCGTAACATTCCGTAAGTAAAAAAAGGGGATGATTATGTAATTCGCAAGGTTCCGTAACATTACGGAAAGAAAACAAGTATCGTTACGAAATTCGTAAGTTTCCGTAACTTTACGAAAAAAAGAATCACCAAAAAAAAAGCCAAAGGTGGTGTATTTAGTAAAATGGGGGGTGCAAATAGTAATTTTCAAATCTGGTCCCTTCTAGAGGTTTCTGGGCAATTTCTTGCTTAAGGTTGAAGCAACCTAGCTCGCCTGGGCGAGCTAGGTGGCCACCACACCCCCCATTTTGTTGAAAAATGGGATTCCGGGGCTTCCAGGACACCCGTAATGCTTCCGTAAAATTCCCATAACTCTAAATAAGCATATTTAACTTAATACGGGTGAGAGGGAAGCAAAAAAAAGAAGAAAATCAAGTCCTAGATGCTTTCGTAAGGCTTCCGTAACTTTTCCGTAAATTACGAAAGAAGGGTAGGTTGCGACAATTGTCAATTACAAAATTACAAAAAGGTCCTCAATTTTGGTGGTTGTTCTCTCTTTGGTGATTCACTCAATTTGGAGTGCTTCTTAGTCCAGTAGCTCTTAAGGTGGTTGGCCCCTTGCTTCTTGACTCAAATTCTTCAAGGGATGGCACCAATCCTCCTTTCCAATTCCCTGGCAACTCACAAACAAGGAAACAAAGAGACAAGCAATAACCAAAGTCCAAAAAAACATGAAATGAAAGCTAAACCAATGGAGTTTTAACAAGACAATTTTTCAAGGATTATTCAACAATTAAAGCAATGAAAAGGACATAGAAGCAAACTAGGACTTAAAGAGAAACTTAGAATGGCTCTAGAGTAGAGTAAAAAAAATTTAAAAAAAAGACTCAACAAACCTCTAGCTTTGACACTTGTTTTCACACTAATTTTCAATTGAAATTTTGGAACTAAGATTGGTATAAAATAGGCACCAATTATAGAATAAATTTTGAGCCAAAACAACAAGCACACTTCCCTTCACCTTTTTTTTCCTAGATACTGATTTTTTATCCAACTTGTGTGATTTTTAGTATTTTTCCCTTTTATCCAAATCACTTGGTTCTTTTTTTATAACTTTTTTTAATATTTCTTGAAAATTCAGTAAACATTTCTGCTCAAAATTCGAAGTAACCAATTCTCAGTAAGTTTTACAAGTTTGTATGTCCAAGCTGCAAGCACCAGCAATTCCAGACTTTGAATTTTTTTTTTTTTAGCATGGAATATTGATTGCCTTGGGCTTACTTTCGACCTTCCTATGTATGTTGAACTCACTAGGCTTATTTACCAGTTTTAGGAGTTCAATATTCACTTAGAATCAAAATTTCAGCCAGCAATTCATTCACCAAAACTAGAGCTTAGCTACACACACCTCTCTAATGCCTAAGCTCACCTCCTTGAGATGAGAAGCTAGAGCTTAGCTACACACCCCCTATAATAGCTAAGCTCACCCCCATTCCAAAAATACATGAAAATACAAAAAAAAGGTATGTTTTATTGCATTATTTTCCTTAATTTTTTAAATAGTGATCAAGGGGTTCCCACGGACCCTAAGAGAATAAAGGTCATTTCCTGATTGGCCCACTCCACCAAGTATAAGGAAAATTTGGGGCTGCCATGACTTAACAAACTTTTACAAAAGGTTTGTCCCATATTTTCTATGCTTGTAGCACCACTCATTGAGTTGGTGAGGAACCATTTTCCCTTATGGGAAGATGTCCATGAAAGGGGTTTTCAGACCTTACCCTACTCTAACATACCCAACACCACTAATACATATGTTTTTATTCTTTTTACAGGTATAGAGGGAAGGAGTCCAGAATATGAAGAACCATGGGATTTAAGGTCAAATCCTTTCCAAGTGGAGGGGATGATGCAATCCTACCCCCCAAGGGTATTGGATAGAAGACTCCAAGAAGATTGGGCTAGAGCTGCTAAAGAAGACCCTAGGGTTCTCATGAACCTTAGTGTAGATTTTTGAGCCCAAGGGTCCTGGTTGGATCCATTCTTCTTTGTAAATATTAGAATAGGTTTTTTCTTCTTTTGGGCCTTGTATTTTGGCCATTCTAGTAGTATAGGATTTTAGTTTTGTATTTCAGGGCATTTTGAGTAGTCTTTGTAGTAGAGATTTTGTTTTTGTATTTTCTTGTATTTTTGGAATAGGGGTGAGCTTAGCTATTACAGAGGGTGTGTAGCTAAGCTCTAGCTTCTCATCTCAATGAGGTGAGTGTTAGTCGGTGAAAATGACTAACTTTTATGTATAAAACTTGTGTATATTGTATCAAACTTCTCCAATTTATAGTTGTTTTAGTCTTACATGAGGAATATGCGGACGAGGCTTGATCAGGATTAGGCTAGGCTATCATGAGGAATCGGGGTCTAGCAGTGTAGGAGACAACATAGGAATACATGGGCATTGTTAGATAGAGAACATTCGTTTTTGCATCAGGAACCTATTAGGAAGACCAACGCATTCTCTACTTGTTTTTACACAACATTTCTCTTGCGTGATTTTCTTTCTTTTTGCATAGATAGTTTACATAGATAGTTCACAACATTTCTCTACCAGACACCTATTTACTAAAATAGCTTACCAGATAACACAAGTTCCCCGAGAGTTCGATACTCAGTTCTTACCGTTTTATACTACTTGGGTGATCCGATACACTTGCCGACTGCGAACAAGTTTTTGGCGCCGTTGCCGGGGAACTTCTTTTTATTTGGGAAGTTTGCTCATTTTTAGGTGTCTATTCTTTATTTGTTATTCTTTGACTGTTTCTGTGAATATTTGTTCTTGAATTTATATTTATCTTCTCTTATTGAACTGGATAACTGCTATTCTGTTAGTAATGTTTATGCATAGATCTCCCACTGGCACTTAAGTTCCTTTGGACTTAGAAATTGAAGCTACACTAAGAAGGAACAGGGCTGAGAAGAGAAGGAAACTGTTGCAAGACAGAATAGTTGCATCAATTCTTGAGGAAGAGACCCCTTTTTTTGATTCATCATCATCTGATTCACCATCATATAAGGAATCCACTAATCATTTGTCTGAAACTGTTACCATGGCAGATGAGCACGACCAGAGGACTACCCTTGAGGACTATTCAAGTAGCTTGGTACCATAATTTTTCACTAGCATTGCACATCCGGAAGTGCAAGCGCACAACATCACCTACCCACATTCTTTGATCCATCTGATACAAGGGAATTTATTTCAAGGATTACCTAATGAAGATCCCTATGCACACTTGGCAACATTTATTGAGATTTGCAACACTGTTAAGATTGCTGATGTACCAGATGAAGCTATCAGACTCAACCTTTTCTCATTTTCGCTGGCAGGAAAGGCCAAGAGGTGGCTCCACTCATTCAAAGGTAACAGTCTTAAAACCTGGGAAGAAGTTGTGGAAAAGTTCCTAAAGAAATATTTCCCAAAATCTAAGACTGCTGAAGGGAAGCCAGCAATATCTTCATTTCATCAATTCCCTAATGAATCCTTGAGTGACGCATTGGAGAGATTCAGAGACTTACTGAGAAGAACTCCCATCCATGGATTCTCCGAGCCAATCCAACTGAATATGTTCATAGATGGCCTGAGACCACAAACCAAGCAATTACTAGATGCTTCTATTGGGGAAAAAATAAAGCTGAAAACCCCAGAAGAAGCAACTGAGCTCGTAGAGAACATGTCAGCCAATGATCATGCTATTCTGAGGGACAGAACCCATCAATCCACAAAGAAGAGCCTATTGGAGCTAACATCACACGATGCTTTGTTGGCACAAAACAAGTTGCTAGCTAAGCAACTTGAGATCCTAATAGAATCACTTGGTAAGCTGCCAACTAAACTGTTAATTGGACAACCTACACATTCTTCTGTTTTGCAGGTCACAGGTTGTACCATGTGTGGTGAAGCTTATGAGACAAGCCAATGCATCCCCACTGAAGAAAACACTCAAGAAATTCATTTCATGGGGAATCAGCAGAGGCAAGGGTATACTCAAGGAGGATTTTCAGGCTTCCAACAAGGTCCTTATAATTAGCAAGGACAATGGAGGACACACCCTGGCAACCAGTTCAATAAAGACCAGGGTGGATCCTCAAACAAGCCAATTCAACAAGGGACTAATATCTTTCAAAGGATGACTAAGTTGGAAGAGATCTTGACTCAGTTTATGCAGGTAACGATGTCAAATCATAAGAGTACTGAGTCAGCACTGAAGAACCTTGAAGTCCAGATGGGACAACTGGCCAAGCAGATAGCTGACAAGTCATCCAACAGTTTTGGAGCAAATATGGAAAATAATTCTAAGGAGAAATGCAAGGCTGTGATGACTAGGAGTAAAAGGTTGGTGGAAGCTGAGGATGAAGAGAGTGTGGTGTACAAGGAGCAAATGGGTTAAAAGAAAGGTTTTGAGGTTAAGGAAAATGATGGGAAGGGTAAAGAGAATCAGGAAAAAGGGAAGAAAATAATGGTTCAGAATAAAGAGATGGAGAACCAAGAAAAAGAAAAATAAGGATAAAAGGAAAAAGAAAATGAGAAAAATGAAAAAGAAGAAAAAAAATAAGATTTCAGAGAAGAGTAGAATTGGAAAGGCTATGGATAAAGGTATGGAAGTACCATATCCTATGGTACCTTCCAAGAAAGAAAAAGATCGTCATTTGGCAAGATTTTTGGATATTTTCAGGAAACTAGAAATAACCATGCCTTTTGGCGAAGCTCTGCAGCACATGCCACTCTACTCCAAATTTTTGAAATATATGTTGACAAGGAAACACAGGTACATTCATCAGGAAAACATCATAGTGGAAGGAATTTGTAGTGTTGTGATCCAAAATATTCTTCCACCTAAGCATAAAGATCCTGGAAATGTAACTATTCCTTGTTCAATAGGAGAAGTCAATGTGGGAAAGGCTCTGATTGATCTGGGAGCCAGCATTAATTTGATGCCACTCTCCATGTGCAGAAGATTGGGAGAGTTGGAGATTATGCCAACTCGAATGACTCTACAATTAGCTGACCACTCCATTACCAGGCCCTACGGAGTAATTGAAGATGTATTAGTCAGGGTCAAGCATTTTATCTTTCCCACAGACTTTGTGGTCATACATATCTCGGAAGATACTGACATCACTGTAATCTTGGGGAGGCCGTTCATGTTGACCGCAAGCTGCATAGTTGACATGGGGAAGAGAAAGCTAGAGTTAGGTTTTGAAGACCAGAAAATTGATTTTGACTTGTTTGTTGAAGACAAGCCTACTCTAGAACACAATGTTTGCTTACAGGTAATGGGAGAAGGTCAAAAGGTTCTGAAGGTGAGGACCAAAACGTAAGATCACCCAGCGATATAAAAGCATCAAGTTAATGACGTTATAGAAGCGCTTCCTGGGAGGCAACCCAATTTTAAATTCTGTTATCTTTGTTTCAAACATTAGATCATTGGGAACTTGTTGTATAATCTAAACATTAGAGCATATCAACCTCCCTTTGAATGGTAAACTTAAGGGCTTCAATTTCTTGGGAAAGGACTAAGTTTAAAACTTAGAAAATCTTTTTTACAATTAGTCCTTTCGCTAAGCGCCTGCTGCTCGCTAAGTGCATAATCGTTCATGCGCTAAGCCACAAGTTTCAAGTGCTTAGCGCACAACCCTGGTATCTGAGGCTGATTATTTCCGTAAGCTAGCCAAGGTTAAGCTAAGCCCAAATCAATTCGAGTTGGATTCAGCTAAGCTTAAGCCTGAATGCTAAGTGACAGCTTATCCATGGCTAAGTGGGATCTATTGTCGCCAAGCGCAATTTCTTACAGCCTTAATTGAGGTTCATGATGCTAAGCACCATTCATGGCAGCTAAGTGAGATTCGTTGCGGCAATATGAGCGCTAAGCAAGTACCTCTCAGCTAAGCGCGTGCTCCTCTGTGCTTAAGATGCATCATTTTAGCTAAGCTGGCTAGGGCTAGGCTTAGCGAGAGTTGCAGCTTTTCTAATTTGTAGGTCTCGCTAAGCGGACGTACTCTCGCGCTACGCCGAATTTCTGTGCAAAAAAAATAACAATATTTTGATCTTGAATTTGAAACGTCGGCTAAGCGCACGTGTTCCCTAAGCAATCCTAGTTGAGAAACCAAACGTCTCTCTTGCTCGCTTAGCGCAACGGTCCGCTAAGTGAAGGTATCGAAAAACTGCTTAAGTGAGTGTAACAGCAGTTACACTCACATTTGCCAGATTACAGAAACCTCGCCTTTGCATTCTCTCCCTCCAAAAATTTGCACATTTTGCATCTGTACTCTCTTTGTGCATTTTCGACTTTGAAGCAACAATCATACACCATCCAAGTAAGTTCCTTGATTCTTTTTCTCTTTTTCATGTCTTAACTCTAGGGTAGAAGACTTTAACTGTAGCTTTAGATTTTTAGGGTTTTTATGTTTTGTTAGAATTAGTTTAAGATTAGGGCTGTGTAAGCTTGTGTACTGAATTGAGTATCGCGCACACATTGCATGTCTGATATGCCTTTTAGAGGTTTAAAAAGTGCGAGAAAACAAGTTGTGTTTTATGCATTTTTTGGAAAATGCGATGAACTCGCTAAGCGAGCATGCTACGCTAAGCGAGTTCATCAATACTCATTGTATGTAAGCATTATCTGAAGAACTCGCTACGCGCGCTTACCGCGCTAAGCGAGTTCATCCTTTGAGGATGAACACTCATCCTCTTGCTGAACTACTTGTGGCTAAGCGAAGCTGAATCGCTAAGCCCAGGTAACTTAACCAATTTTTTTTTTGTGATATCCACACGCTAAGCCGAGAATTCCTGAGCCAAGCGTAATTGGTTGCGACATCCACTGAGCTAAGCGAGTTTCACTCGCTAAGCTCCCATCACTTAGTGAAATTTTTGCTCAGTTTAGTGCCGCTAAGCGAAGCTTATTCTTGGCTAAGTACAAATCCATGCGGCTAACCTTTGGCCTATCGGGCTCCTTGCCAGCTAAGCCAACTTTGCAGACACTGGAACCTAGCATTTTCCGCTAAGCGGCATTCCTGTGTCGCTAAGCTCAGTGTCGTTGTTTGTGAAGCCCGCTAAGCGAATTTTGTGTCGCTAAGCGGCCAATGTCTTTTTCAGTTTTATTTCTCAATTTTTAAAATTTGAATAACTGTGTCCTGATTAATTGTTTAATTCTGTTGTCTGCAGATGTCTTCTAGGAAAAGAAATAGTGGCGGTTCAAGGCCCACCACTCAATATGATACAAGAAGATTCCACTCTTTTGAGGCTTGGACTAGATATACTGATAATGTCCTGGGAAGACATATATTAGCTGAGAGGAAAGTGGAAATATATCATACAGAGCTGGATGAATTTAAGGCTGAATTGGAGAGGCGTAACTTTCATAAGTGCCTCACCAATTTAGCTGACAGTAGCATTGACCTGGCATTGGTGAAGGAGTTCTACGCCAACCTCTACAGTCCTGAGGGGCCTTCACCAAAACAAGTCAGAATACGGGGCCACTTGATAAGGATTGATGTAGATAGCCTCAATGCCTTTTTAGAAACACCTGTGGTGCTTGCTGAGGGTGAATCTTTACCCTCTTACTCAAGATACTGCAAGATGCCTACTGACATCAGGGAAATTGAGGCTGCTATGTGCATACCCGGCAGAGGGTTTATTTTAAATGCTAAAGGTCACCCTGGGAAGATCATCAGAAAAGATCTAACCACTCTTGCCTAGGTCTGGAGTGTTCTCTCATACTCCAACCTGGCTCCGACTTCCCACACCTCGGACTGTGGATAGAGCTAGGTTAATCTTTGGCTTAGTTACTTAGTTGGACATGAATGTCGGAGCTCTTATCTCTGGACAGATCACATCAATGGCCCAGTCTAACTCCTCTAGAATTGGGTTCCTTGCTCTTATCACAACTTTATGTAGGTCCAGAGGAGTTGCTTTCGACAGCTTAGTCTTTGAACGTTTGAGCCCGGTCATTAATTTGGCCTACATAAGGAAAAACTGTTGGAACCCAGATGATCAAACAGTTATTATTAGGGGGGCCAGAAGACCTAGGGCAAGGCCACCTGAGGCTCCTTCTACATTAGCAGCTCCTCATCCAGCTTCTACATCAGCAGCTCCTCCCCAACTTATATGACAGCAGTTCCTTCTACCCTACCTCCTGCAGATTTTCAATGTTTCGAAGCCATGCTTCGAAGCATACATCAAGGGCAGATTATTTTATTGCAAAGCCTACAGCTGGTAGCGCCTCCAGACTCCATCTCGACGGTAGAGCAATTTAATGAATGGCTAGCCTGGCCAGGGACTCAGCCTCCTCTTCACAGGGAAGATGAAGATCCCGCCACTCAGGTACCCCATCAGCCGAAGGATGAGTCATCAGAGTCTTCCACTCCTGAGCCCTTGATCAAGAAGAGGAGGGTAGTTGTAACCCAGGAAGCTGCAACCACCTCTGAAAAGTCTCTTGAAGCCACTCTAGAGCTTCCGGCACCAGTGACAGATTCCACTTCTCCACAACAGGCAGTAGACCCTTCCACCCCTGAGGATCAAACCACCCCAGTCCTGTCTCCGAACACCTTTCCTGTAGCTACTCCTGTACTTCATTTGTCGGAAGAGGAGGAGGGTCAGACACAAGACACCCAGGACCAATCATAGGATCTTTAAATTCCTATTGATTTTTTGTGCTTTTTGATCTATTAGTATAATTATGGTTCTAGTACATCATTTACTTCTTGTTAGTTTTGTGCATGAGTAGTGTAGTTGCTCATTCTGAAGCATCTAGAGCAGTTTAACTTAACTTTTGTTGGTGTTGCAGTAAAATAGTTTATTTATTTTGAAAAATGGATGTATGCCTTGTTTTAAATTGAATGCATGCTGAAGATGAGATTTGTGTTTCTTTTCATGAATTTGAACGAATATGTATGTTAGACAAAGAAAGAATAAGAGTGTGAACTCATAGTAGAATTGTTAGTCAGTAGACAGATTGATTGTGAAAGAAAAGCTTGAACCAAAACCGGTGAGAGTGTGGCCTTAAACTGTGAGTGAAAGACTAGCTGTGAATGATAATCTTTGCATGAATCTCTGAATTTTAGAATGAAATGTATAAATGAGGACATGATGAAGGCCATGATTGTACATACACAAACTCTTTTGACCTAACAGCTTACCTTAAATGATAATTGCATCCTTTGCTCCCTTTTTGAGTTGAATGATATTGTAAAAAAATTTGAACCCTAAACTTAAATAAATATCTCCTGATACCTTGTTTAGATTCTAGGAGAGCATATGGTTCAAGGCAAATTTACTCTAAATTTGGGGGAGGGAAGTCAATTCCAATGAAAAGAAAAAGGTTAAGCATCAACACACACAACAAATAAATTGTATGTTAAAAAAAAAAAAGAATAAATTGTGTTGTTATAATAGGGTCAAAAGCAACTTGAAAGGAAAAGATAGTGAGAAAGCTACTAGTATAATACAAGACCATTGGGATAAGTCAAGGATTTGTGCTCTCTTAGAACCTAAACCTTTGAATCCTAGAAAAACCAATGAATTTTCGTAGCCAAACCTCACTACATGCCTGAGAAAGTCTTTCTGATTCTGTTTATACATTTCTGACTTGATGGCATGAGATGAAATGCAAAGATTGGACCTCCGGTTAGTTGTTATCAATGAATACCTTAAACACTTGTGCTTGAGTGAAACAGTAGCCGTGAGACTGTGGTTTGAGCTACTTTCCTTGATATCTGTCTTATGATTAACTTCATCTAACTATATAGTTCACATTTTGTTCTCCTATTTGTCTAGCTGCAAATTCTGTGAAAACAAGTGATAGGTACACATTGCTTCATCTTTCTCATCATGCAATCAATGAATTTTGATGCATACACATTTGTACATAAACACTGCATGTTTTACCACTTAAGGACAAGTGAGTTGTTCTCTTTTGCTTGAGGACAAGCATAACTGTAAATTTGGGGGAGTTGTTAGTCGGTGAAAACGACTAACTTTTGTGTATAAAACTTGTGTATATTGTATCAAACTTCTCCAATTTGTAGTTGTTTTATAATATTATAAGTACTTTATGTTAAATATAGGTAATAGATAATTTATACTTTTGTTTTGTGTGTTTAATAATCAATTTCTCTCAATTTCAGGTTAATTAGGCAAATTGGCAAAAGTGATGTTTTCACCTTCTCGCTAAGCCAATCTGTTTGCTTAGCGAGCATTCGCTTAGCGCGACACTCAGTGCCTAAGCGCGAGGAAGAATCCAGAAGAAGATGAGCTGTCAGGATCGCTGAGTGCACCGCTCCAGGTCATCAAGCGCACTGCTTCAGCTCATCCGCTAAGCGAGAGAAGTGCGCTAAGCCACAATCCACTTATGTGCGTTAAGCAATCCAGATTTGCGCTAAGCGCGCGAGCACGGACTAACCCACCTATTTAAGCTTGAAATAAGATTTTTTGAGGGAGTTTGGCATTTTTCTTAAAGAAGCCTCTGCATGCATGTGAGTCTAGCCTTGGCTTGAAGCTTTTGCATGTTTAGGAAGTTCTTGAGAGAGAAAGGTCCAAGTTCCAAAGAGTTATGAGAGATTTTGCTGTGTGAAGATCTGCAGAGACGAGAGCTCGAATCGGAAGCCGTTCTGAGAACTTGAGATGAGTTTGTGAGTGATTGTGAGATCCTAGAGGTGAAGGAGACATCCTCACCACTTGTATTTTTGCTATCTTTCATCTTGTTCTTCTCTGTGTTCTAAAGGAGGTTTCCGGACCATGGAAAGCTAAATCCTCTATTGGATCTTCCACGTAGGTACCTGATGTATATATATTTCTATCTATGTAATGATGTTTTGTTTGTTCTCTGTGCTATCTGCTTTTCATTCCAGTATGTCATTACCTTGATCACGTAGATGCATGCTTTGTTAGGGTCATTCAATAGTGGAAATTGGTCTGATTCTAAAGTCCTTGATAGTACAGGGCTAAGTTGTTGCGCTGTCACGAGGAATCGGGGTACAAGAACTTAGTTGTGTAATGTGTGTCTTAAGGCGGTCCTAGTTGAGTTTAGTCTTACAAGAAGAATCTATGGACGAGGCTTGATCAGGATTAGGCTAGGCTATCATGAGGAATCGGGGTCTAGCAGTCCAGGAGACAACATAGGAATACATGGGCATTGTTAGATAAAGAACATCTATTTTAGAATCAGGAACCTATTAGGAAGACCAACGCGTTCTCTACTTGTTTTTACACAACATTTCTCTTGCGTGATTTTCTTTCTTTTTGCATAGATAGTTTAGATACCTATTCATAACCATAATCATCTTTTCATACCAGACACCTATTTACCGAAATAGCTTGCCAGATAACACAAGTTCCCCGAGAGTTCGATACTCGGTTCTTACCGTTTTATACTACTTGTGCGATCCGGTACACTTGCTGGCCGCGAACAGTGAGCTTAGCTATTAGAGAGGTTTGTGTAGCTAAGCTCTAGCTTCTTCAAGAATCTTCTCAAGGAGGTGAGCTTAGTTATTAGAGGGTTGTGTTTAGCTAAGCTCTAGCTTCTCAAGGAAATTTTCTCAAACAAGCTTCTCAAGGAAGTTTTCTCAAGAAAGCTTCTCAAGAAAGCTACCTAGTCTATAAATAGAAGCATGTGTAACACTTGTTGTAACTTTGATGAATGAGAGTCTTGTGAGACACAACTCAATTTCGTGCCCCTTTTCAAGGAAGCTTCTCTCTCCTTTTTCTTCCTTCAATTTCATGCTCCCCCCCCCCCTCTCTCTTTCTCTCTCTCTTTCTTTTCCTCCATTGAAGCATCCTCTCCAAGCTTCTTATCCAAGGCACATTATTGGTGATGAAGCTCCTTTTTCCATGTCTTATTCCCTAGTGGATGGTGTCTCCTCTCACCCCTTTTCCTTCTTCTTCCACTGCATCTCCATGGTGGAAAATCACCATTGAAGGACCTCATTGAAGCTTAAAGATCCAGCCTCCATAGAAGCTCCACAAGCAAGCTTCCATCAACCTATTGGCTTGCTTCGTAGGACTCAACATCCTTTCTTTTATCTTTCATAGAACTCAAAGTCCTCTTTTTTATCTTTCACAGGACTCAAAGTCCTCGCCTTTATCTTTCATAGAACTCAAAGTCCTTGCTTTTATCTTTCATAGGACTCAAAGTCCTCTCTTTTATCTTTCATAGGACTCATAGTCCTCACTTTTATCTTTCACAGGACTCAAAGTCCTCGCTTTTATCTTTCACAGGACTCAAAGTCCTCGCCTTTATCTTTCATAGGACTCAAAGTCCTCACCTTTATCTTTCACAGGACCTAATGTCCTCTCCTATATCTTTTATAGGACTCAAAGTCCTCTTATAGGACTCAAAGTCCTCACTTTTATCTTTCATAGGACTCAAAGTCCTCCCCTTTATCTTTCATAGGACTCAAATTCCTCTATCTTTATGCTTTCAGAGGACTCAAAGTCCTCTGTCATTTACATTTCAAAGACTTTAATGTCTTTAGTCATTTACACTTTCAAAGGCTACAATGTCTTCATTTACATTTCAAAGACTTCAATGTCTTTTGTCCTTTACACTTTATAAGACTTCAACGTCTTCTGTCTTTTATAAGACTCGATGCCCTTGTCTTTGTGCTTCTTAGGACTCAACGTCCTCTATTTCTATGCTTTGAAAAAAAAAAAAAAATATATATATATATATATATATATATATATAATATAAAAAGGAATAAAAAAAAAGAACTTCAAATGTCTTTTGCTCTACAAGACTTCAATGTCCTCCGTTTTACGTTTCATAAAACTTCAATGCCCTTATGTTTTGCGTCAGTTGCCCGATCAAATAGCAAGATCGCTCGAACGAAATTAGTGTCCTTATCTTTACCTCCCCTTTATTTCTAATAAAAGGTAAGTAAACAGAGGCAACTGTCATACCCTAATTTCATCCAGGGTCTATTGTTCGTTGATCTTTTGATCCTTGCTGGTTGACTTACGATGTTGAACGCCAGTTACAGTGCAAAGCAAGGAACCATTTAGTGTTTCGATCAGAAATGCAAAAAATACCAAAAGAAAGGGGCAAAAGGGTCTTTTCGTTGAGTTTCCTGGACCCTAGCTCGCCTAGGCTGGTGTTCGCTTCCAGCAAGTGCACTGGATCGCGCAAGTAGTATAAAACGATAAGAACCGAGTATCGAACTCTCGGGGAACTTGTGTTACTTGGTAAATCTATTTCAGTAAATAGGTGTCTAGTATGAAAAGAGATGTATTTATATGAACAGATGGGTAAACTAACTATTAAAAAGGGAAAATCACGTGAGAAATGATGCATGAAGACAAGAAGGTGACACGTTGGTCTTCCTAGTAGGTGCCTGATGCTCAAAGGATATTCTCTATTTAACAATGCTTATGTATTCTATGGTGTCACCTGAAATGCTAATCCTCGATTCCTTATGATAGTCTAGCCTAATCCTAATCAAGCATCGTCTGTAGATTCCTCTTGTTGGACTAAACTCAACCATGGACTGAAGCAGTGCGCTTAGCAAAATGACCCTTCACTTAGCGAACATGCACAATTCATGCTTCTTCCAGATTCTTCCTCGCGCTCAGCCGAGAAGTGTCGCGCTCAACGGATGGCTCGCTAAGCCAGCAGATTGGCTTAGCGAGAAGGTGAAAATCAGCACTTCACAAACTTGCCTAATTAAACTGAAATTGAGAGAAAATGATTATTAAACACAATAAATAGAATTACTAAGTATTTATTACCTATCTTTAACTAAAAGAACTTATAACACTACAAAATAACCATAAATTGGAGGATTTTGATACAATTTACACAAGTTTTATACACAAAAGTTAGTCGTATTCACCGACTAACAACCATGTCGCCTAAGCGGGTTCATCTTGGTTGTTGAACAAAAACAATGTAGACGCTAAGCGCGCCTGTGTGCTAAGCATCAATGGTATACTGAGATACTCAGAATAGTTCAGGCGCTAAGCCCAGCTTATTGAGCTAAGCACCACTTAGGTTCTGTTTCTTTACCTTTGTAATAAGGCTAAGTGCGCCTGTGCGCTATGCCTCATTGTCTTTCTATTGAGGCTGAGCTAAGCGCCAACATGCTGCGCTAAGCTCCAGCCCTATTCTGTTTCAAATATTGTAGACTTAGGCCTCTTGTGTTTTGTCTCATATTTTGCAGATGGCATATCAAAAAAGAAAATCCATTGCTTCTTCATCTTCTCAGATCAGATATGATAGATACAAATTTTCTTCCCCTGAAGCATGGGATCGCTACACCAACAACATCTTCCGTAGAAAGATCATTCCTAAAAGAAATGTGCAGCTGTCGTTTAATGACTTTGAGGAATTTCAAGGGGAGTTAAACAGGAGGAACTGGCATAAGAAAATCATGTATTTGGAAGAGGGAAGCATAGATGTGGCACTTGTAAAGGAGTTTTATGCAAATGTTTATGATCCTGAAGACAAGTCACCAAAACAGGTCAAGGTTAGAGGGCAATGGATTCCATTTGACTTAGCTGCCCTCAACTCTTTTTTAGAAACACTAGTGGTCATAGAGAAAGGAGAAAGTCTTCCAGCATATGCAAGATTTGTGTTGCTAAGGCTAAACCAGCAAGAGTTAGCAACCTGTTTGTGTATCCCAGGTAAGGGATTTGAATAGAATTCAGACGGATTACCTTTGAAGATTTTAAGGAAAAAATTGACTACTCTTGCTCAAACTTGGAGTGTCTTTTCTTTTCTAACTTGGCCCCCACCTCTCATACTTCTGACATCAATTTGGATATAGCTAAGTTAGTGTATGTACTCATACAGAAGATGGATATGAATCTAGGATCCTTCATTTCTAGTCAGATTACACTCATGGCCCAACATGACTCCTCGAGGCTCAGCTTTCCTGCCCTAATCACTGCTTTATGTAAATCCTGGGGAGTCCACTCTGATGCCTTGACCCATGAGAGCCTGAGTCCTGCCATTAATTTGGCATACATTAAGAAGAACTGTTGGAATCTTGATGATCCAACAGTAACTTTCTGAGGACCCAGGAAGGCCAGAGGTAAGAGATCTGAGGCCCCTTCCACTTCAGCATTAGAGGCACCAACACCTTCTTCTTCTACACTTTATCCCTCTTCCTCCACAGAGATCCCAGTGATTCCTCCAGCACCTTCACAGATTCCTCTTCCAGCTCCTCTCTCTATAGGTCCAATAGATTTTATTTTCACTCCTCAGATGCTTCACTCCATGCTCCAGAGCATCCATAGGGGGTAGTCCATCATCATGCAGAGCCTTCAGGGCTTGGGTTTGCCCTCCATTATGAGCATGGAGGAGTTTGATGAACAGGTGGCCTAGCCAGGAGACCAACCTTCTTCTTTTGGATGGGTGGGACCTCTATAGCCCAGGAGCCTGTGACTGAGGAGCCACCAGCACCAACACCATCTCCAGTAGCAACAGAGGAGGAGACCACTCCATATCAGACCCGACAGCCATCTCCACCATCTGCACCTGCTCCTGAGGAGACTCAGCCATCAGCACTGGATCTTAATGAAGACCAACCACAAGAGGAGCAGGACATTTAAATTTTTTGCATTATGAACACTTTAGTTTAATTTCAGTTATTTTATGATTTATGTCATTTAAACTTCAGCTTTGATGTTTTAGTTTTTTAATTTCAGTAGCATAGTTGTTTGTTTGCTTGTACAAAAAGCTTGATTGAACAGTGAATTGATTGAACATTGTATGCAGTGGCTTGTTTGGTATGGAATGAGTGTTTGAAAGTGATTGATTGAGAAAATGTATGAATTGAATGGATTGGGATGATTGGATGATTGTTTTGATCAAGTTTGTCGTCATTAGAAGAGAATGAGCATATGATTGGAATTATGTCTGAAAATGTTAGTCGGTTGTCAGATTGATTGTGAAGGAATGCATTAACCGTATCCCGTTGAGAGTGTGATCTTTAAAATTTTGAGAGAAACGACTATCATTTAGTGCTGATTCTTGCGTGAATCACTAAAGTATGGATTGGATGCATGAACTTGAGGATGATGAAGGCCATGTTTGATTATGAATAGCTACTTAGCCAAAAAGCTAACCTTGTGATTGAATGAATTATCCCTTGCACCCAGCTTGAGCTGAATGAATTGATTGATTGATTGAACCTCGAGCCTATTCAGTTGTATTTTCTACTACCTTATTTTAGGTTGTAGAAGAACATCATCCACAGAAGATGGTTCAAGGAAAATTTGTCCCAAATTTGGGGGAGGTATTATCAAGGTAAATTTGTTCCAAATTTGGGGGAGGCACTGGGTAAGGATTGAAATGGTCAAAGAAAATAGTATATACACACTGCTTCTGTTTTGTAATATATATATAAAAAAAACTCTAAGTATAAATAAAGTTAATAAGTGTGTATTCTATAATTTCAAGTATGAAAGCTAAGTGCCTAAGAAAAAGGGCAAGTATGGGGAAGGAATGAATGAAAAACTGAAGGTTATTCTATGGATGAATGCTCTCATAGAACCTAAGCTTTTGAATCCTAGAAAAACCATGAATTGTTGGCAGCCTAACCCTATTACAAGCCTAGAAAGTCCTTCGGATTCATTTTTGTGTGTTCATTACTATATGATAGGAGATGAAATGCAAAGGTTGGAACTTGTGTTGGTTGTTTATGATGGAATAAGCCTAAACACTTGAGTTTGAGTGAAACAATGACTGTGAGGTTTTGGTTGATGATCCTTCCTTGATTTCTGTCATGCTTACTAGCTTATTTCAGCTGTGACTCTAATACTTGTGCTCTTATCTTTGAAAGACTGCATGCTTGTGAGAAGTAATTGATTTAAGCATTCCATGGTATTCAGTTCATATGGTTGATGTCCTTGATGAATCAAACACCATTTTCTTTTATTTGGCCACTGTCTTTGTCACTTGAGGACAAGTGAACTGTTCTTTCTTTGCTTGAGGACAAGCAAAACTGTAAATTTGGGGGAGTTTGTTAGTCGCTTTATACGACTAACTTTTGTATAGAAATCATTTTCCAAAGCTTGTATAGTTCCCCAATTTATGGTTATTTTGGAGTAAATTTTGTAAATAAATCTTGTTTTATGGTTAATGTTGTCTCTAGAATATTTCCATTGGATTTAATGATGAAATTTGTGCATTATCAAGTGATAAAAGGCTAAGTTTTGAATTGCAAGAGTAGCTGTTGGGCTAAGCTCAGCAGTTGGGCTAAGCGCTTATTCACCGCTAAGCGCAGCTTCAGAGCGCTTAGCGCAAAGGAGAATTTGGCAGAGCATCAGCATCAAAGATGCGCGCTAAGCGTAGCAGGTGCCTTCATCTAGGCTAAGCGCAAGACTGGCGCTAAGCTCAATTCCACTTACTCGCGCTAAGCGCAACGTCGTGATTTCAGAGCCTATTTAAAGCCTGTTTTGTGCAATATTAGGGTACAATGCCTAGGGCATAGAATCCCACAGCAGCCACAGTGCCTATTTAAGGAAAAGAGCCCTAGAAGCAGCAAAGAGGAGCAACTTTTGTAGAGATAACTAGGTTTTGTAAGCTCATTTATTGTTAGGGTTTCTTTATAATGGTTGGCTAAACACCCTTGTTGGGGATTTCTAATGAATAGCTGATGTAAATACATAATATCTAATTTGATGTGAACCTGAGTAGGAGCGGATCGTTTGATACAGGTTACAGAGTTTGGATGACGCCACTTCCAAAGAGGGAAGATAAGTCAGGGTAGACGCCACTTCTAGTGAAGGAAGATAAGTCAGGGTAGACGCCACAAGGATTACCTTGATAAGTCTGAGATTGGTTCAACAAGGAACTCAGAGAGAAGCTCTCACCAAATTTTATGAAAATGCCAAAAGTTTTTTTATTCAAAACAAAAACCAATACTTATAGTGTATCTATACAAATAGATAAAAATGGACATGGGCCTTCTAAACAGTTTGGGCCAAAATTACAATAAATAAAAATTATAACTAAAAACATGTTTAACTTGGGCCTTTAAATTAGTTTGGGCCTTCAGCAACAATTAATAGTCTTGATAGTGTCTCTACCTCTGGGCCTTCATCCTTCTCCATTTGGGCCTTCATCCTTCTCCACTCGGGGGCTTTATCCTTCTCCACTGGGGCCTTCGTCCTTCTCCACTTGGGCCTTTAGCTTGTATTTGGCCAGTTTCAGGACTCTCATCATAATTGATTGTGTTTTCTGTGTTCAATGCTTTATTCAATGCTTGATGTTTGTATGCTTTTGGTCTGATCACCCATTTGTGTGCACAGTTAGGTGACTTTGGCATTGGGAAATTTATTGTTGCCTTAGAACTTGATTGAAGCAGGATCGAAACTTAATCTTACATGAGGGATCTACGGGTTAAGTTTTGGTTTTAATTATGTTGTTACAATAATGCTTTTTAGTTTAGACCTAGTCTTACATGAGGGATCTGCGGATGAAGCTTAGGCTAAATTAGGCTAAACTTTCGTAATCTACTTGAGCTGAGTCTAGTCTTACATGAGGGATCTGTAGATGAAACTCAGTTTAAGTTAGTCTAAACCTAAGACGACCGTCTAAATTGGGCCTAGTCTTACATGAGGGATCTACGAACGAAGCTTGGATTAATTCGGCCTGACGAGGGATCGAGGGTTTAGTAATTTAGGCTACAACATAGAACACAAGAGCACGATTGATTAGAGAAATATATTTCTATGCATCAGCTTGTTTGTTAGAAAGACCCAACATATCTACCTACTGTTGTCATTTTATTTACCTTGCATTTTATAGTTTTTGGCATACAAGTTTAGTTTAAATTCTGTTTGAAATTATCACTTATACATGTTCTCTCAACAATGCTTCGATTCTGAACTTAATTTTGGCTAACATTTGTTCTCTGTGTTCGATACTCGGATTCATCCGTTTTAATTTTAAATAATTGACGATCTGGTGCACTTTCCGGTAAACCCCTATTGAAATTTCCTTGAGATATAAATGAACAAAAGAGTAACTGCAATGGGGAGCAAGCAGGGCACCTACACTAGTTTTTGTATTAGGGGTAGTTTTGTAATTTCACATACATTAAGTGAATATTTTATGTGTGTGTTGGGAAATAAATTTAATTGAATTGGGAGAAGCCCAATCCAATTAAATTTTAGAGGGGGAGGTGAGCATTTGCTTGCTACACCCAATTGCCACATCATATAGTCACACTTTGTGCATGTCCTTCGTACTTTACATGCCTCGTGACACCTAAGCACACTTAGTGGAGAATCTTGGACTTGATCTTGGATTAGTGGGCTGAACCATAACTAAAATTCACTAATCATAATTAGTGAAATTTTGGCTCCACAAATTCAATTTCAAATTCAAGTGAAATTTGAATAGAAATTCAAATTTCCCTACAATTTTGTGTGACACTTAGGCTATAAATAAAGGCCATATGTGTGTATTTTTTGAACTTTGATCATTTGAGAATTACACTTCAAAGTTCATACCTCATTTGAGGAACTAAATTTCGTGCTCCTTCTCTCCTTCTCCCTCCACTCATCTTCTCCTACCTTCAAGCTCTTATCCATGGCTTCTTATGGTGGTGAGCTTGTTCTTGACTCATCTTCTCCTTGAAGTGGCATCTCCAATCATCTTTCTTCCTTCTCCATTCCGCTTCCATTGAACTTCAAGAAGCAAAGGACTCCGTTGATGAAGAAGATCCAAGGCCTACAAGCTTCACATGGAGCTACATCACGTTTCTTCCAATAGTCATATTTCATACCTCTTAACATAGGTGATTTGTTAGTAGAGAATGCTTCTTCCATTTCTTTCTTTGATTTTGCTAGATCCTTTCCTTAGTATTATTAAATACTCAACCAATAAGGCCAAGTTATGACACAAATCAAAATAACAACAATCACACTAGAAGGGGGCTCGAATAGTGTGTTAATAAAGGATAGAAACTTATACATAGTAAAGAGTTTTATCCCAAGTTCAGAAAGCTATATGTACTAGAGTTGTCCACTGATAAGTAAGAAAACAAGTTTGAAAAAAGTAGAAGTTGATCGTCCAGTAAATATAAAGCGATATATTAAAAAGGTTTTTAAATAAACACTTGGTGGGAAAACGTGACAAAGTAAGATAAGAGAATACATCATAAAACCTCTTAAGAGAGATGTAGAAACACTTGATTTATATTGGTTCCATCAAATAGAGCTATGTTCAATTCTCTTTTACGAAACTATAAAGGGTTCCAATGATCAAAACTTTGATTACAGAACAAGTATTTTGTCCTGCCACTCTTGGCTATACAAATATTCTTCTAGCCACTTCTGGCACGCCCTTAAACTCCACCTGAATCTAAGAACACCCAAGTGAGGATTGCACCTTCTTCTATGAGGATTCTTTACTAGTTTAAATGTTCTTTGTTTTCTTAAATTCTATACAAGAATTGGAACACACACTCGTGAGTATTTCTCTCTTTTCTAGAATTGGGACATACATCGATCCCTTGATTCACTAATTGTTATTAATTGATTTATCTTTGTGCTTTGTGTTCTCCTCTTGATTCTTTCCTTATTGATTTTATTTATGCATAACATTTGATTACCATGTTCCATAAACTTATATATAAGTGTTGGAAAGAACTGAAAGGTGAACCATGACATTGTACCCATTGAAAAAAACTTAGGCTTTAAATCATGAAAATAAGTTTAACTAATCCTTCAAAAATATATGGAATTAACAAAGACCATAAATAATTTAAATGAACACAGTTACTACAAAAATAGGGGTTAATTCAATTGGATAATCTTCATTTCCTAAAAGGGGACAAAGAACAACTTAGGTTAATTCATCTTCAAAAAGAATTGGTTACAATTCTTAGATGAAGAAATTAATCCATTAGAAGGTTGTTTTGTGAATCTCCAATCTTAGAAGTTTTCTCATATTTGTTTTCTTCCGATTTTAAATGCTTCTCTTCATTTGAATTTTGAATCTCAACAACTTGCAATGTCAAATCGTTTCACTCTTCATTCATTTCATATCATTCATTGATAGCAATAATCACTAATTAAAAATTCATTCTATATGGATATAATATTTTATTTTTATTACTTGACAACAATTGTACACTTATGATTTTCTCATACAAACACTACTAAAAAATGTTTTTTACAACATGTATTTAAAAGCGGTTATCAAAACACCATCCATGTAAGTAGCGGTGGTTTTCTGTAATTAATTGGAACTTTTCAAAGATGGGTGTTGTCAAGACCATCTTTCAAATTAGATTTCAAGACCGTTTTCAAAGACGGGTGTTGTCATATTCTTCTTCTTCTTCTTCTTTTGCTCTGCCTAACTTACGTTTAGAACTTTCTTGCGAAACCACCTTGTCTTGATTGTTATTATTATTTGATTTGATTATGTTATCATTTTGATTATTATTTGATTTGGTATTATGGAAAAAAAACCTAGAAATGGAAGGAAAGACAAATGTATGAATTATGATTTGTTTCCTTATTTAGAGCGCATAATCAGAGGTAGCCAAGCTTAAATAAGGAAAGAATAAAATAAATTTGTCAAGAGATTTGATTGTCTCTTCTATTTTGTACAGTGGTTGTTTGATACTTGTAAATATTATATTTTATTATTGCTATTGCAAGAAAATTATGCAAATGGTCTTTTCCTGTTTCTGTGAAGTGTCAACAACAGAGAGTGATATGCAAATCTCTATTGTTAACATGTTTGTGTACAATGACAAGAGTGATGTGCAAATTTCAGGAGCAGGATAGGGGATAAATTTGGAAAATTTTGCCAAGAGAAAGGCTAGCTTCGATGTGTATGACAAAGAGAGGATGGGGAAATGAGGGATAAGACTTGAGAGTGTGATAAGTTAGCAACTGATATAAGTGCAAAGTCAAATTTTGAAATGCCAAATATGCATTTGAATGACTTGTGAGGATGAACTTGAATGATAAAGAATCATTGGGGGACCCTTGGCGTGGGAGTAATGTGATATTATTATAGAAAAGATTTTCTAGGAATGAAAATGGTGATTTACTCTTTTTAAAGCCCTGCACACTTTTTCCCCCTCTTTTTCATTTCAACTTTTTTTACCATGAATGTAGAAAGCTGAAGGTGGGCATGGCTTATTGTGATAGCAGGAGTTTTTGTTGTACTTATATTCGGCTACTTGTGCTGCATCATCCAGAGAAAATGCAAAATAGAAGGTATCTTTTATTGGGTGCTTGGGATGATTTTGTTGAAGATTTGCTATAAATATTTTGTTTATGTATGACAAGTAGCTGACAGAAAAAAGAAGCAGAAGGAACTACTATTAGAAATTGGAGTCAGTTCTGTGGCTTACATTGTATATCACAAAACAAAAAGACATAGAAAACGTGGCAAAGTCAACTATGAAATGCAGATATTTAGCTTTCCAATAATTGCTGCTGCAACAGGCAACTTTTCAGTTGCAAACAAGTTAGGACAGGGTTGTTTTGGACATTCTCAGGGGGTACTTCCTGATGGACAAGAAATAGCAATAAAGATGCTTTCTAGTAGATCAGGGCAAGGGTTGGTGGAGTTTAAGAACAAGGCTGAACTTGTAGAAAAATTGCAGCATACTAATCTCGTGAGGCTTTTGGGGCTCTGCATACAAAATGAAGAAAACATATTAATCTATAAGTACTTGCCCAACAAAATTTTAGACTTTCATCTCTTTGGTATGTGATCTTCATGAGCAAGATAATCTTGTAAATATTTATTTTAATACTTACTTTGGTTTATGTTTTGTTTGCTCTGTGGCTTGATAAGTAATGCTTACTCGGAAACAGATTCTAAAAGAAGGGAAAAAATAATTTGGGAGAAAAGATTCAACATCATTGAAGGTATAGCTCATGGGTTGATTTATCTCCATCATTTTTCAAGATTAAAAGTGATTCACGGAGATTTGAAGGCAAGTAACATATTACTTGATAATGAAATGAACCCAAAAATTAGTGATTTTGGCATGGCAATAATATTGGATTCAAAAGTAGTAGAAGTGAAAACATAAAAGAATTGTTGGAACATAGTAAGTATAAATTTCATTACAAATTAGCACAATTTTGTTCAACATCAATGCCTAATAGACAATAATGTATTCTTCACAGGCTCTGAATTTTCTGAAGACAATTTTGTTGCCAAAGTTAAAATGGAAATGGTAGTGAGAAAAGGACCAGGTATGTGTACAACATTTGATAGTAATTTCACTTCCTCATACACTATAATTCTAAATTATTACCATGTTTGTTCAAAATAATTTTCCCCATTTGAGAGTACAATATAATTAGTAATATATGAGATTCAATGCATCAGAGTTTTAAGTTTATCACCTATTTTGTAGATTCGATACAAATTGATGATGATGGAATGTTGAAACAAGTAAGGGTTGCTTCATGAATTTGGTAATTTCTAACTAGTTATAGCATATGTGAATCCCCCATTCCTTTCCATTGATATACTAATATATATGTTCATTTTTTATATACCAGCAAGATTAATATTATCTATTAATATTTTTTCATATAAAAAACTATATCAACGAGCATATAACATTTTTCTTTTATGACTCCTTTGCATATAAGTGACTCCTATATCATCTTAAGAAACCCAAAACACTAAACAACTTAATTTAAATTTTAAATATAATAGTAATTGTTA
Organism: Glycine max; assembly: GCF_000004515.6. Taxonomy (NCBI): domain Eukaryota; kingdom Viridiplantae; phylum Streptophyta; class Magnoliopsida; order Fabales; family Fabaceae; genus Glycine; species Glycine max. The sequence continues at coordinate 18,558,383 of NC_038241.2, read as the reverse complement.
CAATTTTGAATTAAATATGATTGAAATTAAAGGACTGAAATAATAATTAAATCTTCTGTATCCATATTCTACTGCTTCCATTCTGGTTACAGTTTACAGACAACTTACAAGTTTACTATTGGGTACAGATTCCTTAGAACTGGGTCTGGTATAAGTTCTCACAAAATGAAGATTTTAACTGTTATGAATCTAGCATTAGCATTCCTCATCTTCATATATTATGATATGCATCTTTCTAGTAGCTATTTATGTTGCTATTTTTATGCATCATTACCTGATATGTTACTGCCTTGATATATGCTGTTTTAAACTTTTTATTCCTTTTATTCATAGTGCATGAGAATTGACGGTGCCAATCCTGTAGAGCTCTCAGCCATGGGTTGAGAAATAGTAACATATTTTTACCTTAATATACTATGATTGACAAGCCATTTCTGTTGGTATTTTTTTTTTTTTTTTTGGTGAAAGCTGGTATATAATTTATTACAGAGTATGCTTTACCCATGCCATATCAATAAATTGTTGATCTGAATGTTTCCCATGCAGCCTCAACTGGAAAACAAGTATGATATACATGATATGCATTTTATGTATATTTTTTACATGTATGTTAATTGTTATCTTAATTGCTGCTAGTTATATTCACAAAATTCTATTGGATTCATAAACTTCTTGATAAGAGTTAAGACACTTTAAGTTGTAGACCAGCAAGCAGCTCCATTTTATGAATATGTTACAACAATGCACACTGATATGGTGATTTTTATGATACGTAAACATATTGCAGGGTCATAAATTTATGCTTGCACTTGAGTCAATGTGCTTCTAAGGATTTTATGATGATTGTAAACGAAGGTACAATGTAAGGCTTTGGAAAGTATTCATAGAATGTTTCAACTGCTTGCCAATGACAGCTCTAATTGATGAAAGCAAACTTTGTAAGCATGGTGGACTCTCTCTTGAGTTACACAATCTGAATCAGATAAAGAGTTTGTAACATCCTATTGAAGTGCTTGAAATTGGTCTACTATGTGACCTCCTTTGATTTAATCCTAGTAGTGACATTCGGGGTTGGGGAGAGTACGAGCGCAGAGTTTCCTATACTTTTGGTGCTAATAGGGTGATGGAATTCCTTCAGAAGCATGATCTTGATTTGATTTGATTTGTAGGGCCCATCAGGTTTCATATTCCTTTTAAATATGTGATTGTAATGGCTAGGAATCAAAATGTATGATGTGATGATTATATTCCATGTTACGGGTCGTAGAAGACAAATATGAATTCTTTGCTAACATGCAACTTGAACACATCTTCTCGGTTCCTAAGTGTTGTGGAGAGTTTGACAATGCTGGTGTTGTGATGATTGTTGATGAGACACTTGTGTGCTCTTTTCAAATATTGAAGCCTGTAAAAAATAGAAAGCCTAATAAGTTTGGCTTTGGGAGCACAACTACAGTTAAGCATAGTACTCCAACAAAAGCCAAGGTATTTTGATTCCTTGAATCCATTCCAAAATTTTAATTTAATGATGTAGCAGAAATTGATTTGAGCTTGAGCTATTAATATGTGCAGAAAACCTTAGGGAAATAGTCAAAACAAGACTCTTAAGTATATCAAGTGCAAGTATAAAACAAAATTCTTAGGAGGGGAGCATAACAATATTTTTTTCTTGCAAGTTGTAGACTGTATTAGTAGGTTCTACAATGTCAAGGTTTACTATTTTGAATTCCTTTTTGTTGTTAATTTCTAGGAAATTTTCAAACACATAATTTTTGGTCAAGATATTCCCAATTTTGGAATATTTAACCTCTTAACCACTTTACTGGATAATCAACTCTATAATTATTCTTGGTCAAACACACAGATTGATGATGGCTTTGATACAACTGCACTACCCCACATGCTCATTGAAAGGCTCAAATAAACTAAGGTCATTAGTCATAACTAAAGTCAATATTGGGGTTTCATTACCCATAAGATATCTGAGTCATATGGTGTTTGTTAATATATATACATGACACAAGGAAGAAATTCTGCATTGCTTAAGGAAGTGTTCAACATAATTGAGTTTGATATCTTAATTTCATAAACATAGTTTCAGGAAATTAGGAAAAAAAGTTAAATAAATCAAATAATAAAATATACAAAAGGATTTCTTATTTTTACCCTCAACTTATAATAAAATATAAGAACTCTTTTGTATATTTTATTATTTGATTTATTTAACTTATATGGCTACTACTATCATGGCTACTACTCTTCTGTAAAATATTTAAGAATTAGGTAGAGGTACTGACATGGTTGAAAAGAATTCTTCCAATAATGTACATAAGAAACGAAATGGGGGTGGGGGGTTAGCCATTATTTTCTGACATCTATATTGGTAAAAACCACTATTAAATTTCAGACTAAAGGTAGCTATTTTTCTTCATTGCCATTTGGTTAAATGCTGGTCAATGTGCTTATTGCTAGTATTATGTGGTTGTTTTGCTATATAAGATTTTTTTGTTAACTCTTTTGGATATTGAGCATCTTGCTATTGAAAATCTCATCCTTTGGATGATACTTTCAGGCAAACCATCTGCCTAATTTATTGTTAAACTGATTCATGCTTATGGCATGCTTAAATGCAGATTATTTATGCACATAGAAAATATTTTGATGCATATCAATTCGCTCGAATTAAATCTATTTTTTCTTCTTTTGAGAAGAAAGTACTTACGGTATGTCTTTTTTTTGTTTAATTTTTTACTGAGCCTTGGAACTGTAATTCGGAAACTAAGGTAGAATTCCATCCCATGTATTGAGTTTAATTTTTTTATAATTATAGGCTTCATCAACTTTCACTTCGCATTTCAGCTTAGAAAAGTTATTTGTCTCCTCTCAATTTTCCTATTGATTATTGCTCTGTTACTATAACTCTGCCTCATTGTCAATTCTTAATAATGAAATCATTCTCTTTGCAAGTAGTTGTTGTAAAATAGCTTGACCAAAATGGTCTTCAAGGAAATCGAGAGTTTTTTAGTGGAAGTTGTTATTCCCTTTGCAGGTAGTTGCTTTTGAATTTCTACCTTTTTTACTTTGTTTTAGGTGGTGAATAGAAAATTGTTTTTATAATAATGCTTGTTTTTATTATTTTAATGTATTTATAGACAAAACTTCAGCTAACTAACAAAATTGTTTTTATCATTTTAATGTTGTTTTGGTCATTTCATAATAATGCTTTTATTTTTTAAAATTAATGTTTTTTTTTCAAAATAACATTCAAAGATGGTCATTAGCTAATCTTTCTAAGACGTTGCTTAGCTAACAACCATCTTAGAAATGTACCTTTCTAAGATGGTGTTTAGCTAACCACCGCCTTAGAAAACAACATTTTTCTAAGACGGGTTTTATAGAACTGTCGTTGAAAGTCTTAACTATCAACGACATTAGCTTCAAAGACGGTGCAAAAACCGTTTTTGTATGTTGTTTTCCACCGTCGTCGTTTGTCTTTTTTGTAGCAGTGAAAGTTTTTGGCACCATCATTCATGATTGTGCTATTTTGATTTTTTTAATTGCTATTTAATAGATTTGAACAAAATTTTATTCTCTTAATTCTTTTTAATTATCTTTCTTATTTATTATTCCCTCATTACCACCATGGCATCCAATCAAGCGAACACCCATTCAAGGCTTACTTTGCACCCATAGTCTACAGTTTGCTGACTAGGATTGTCCATCCCAATGTAACCACCAAACATTTTAAAATTACAATGTTGGAGCAAAACTAGTTTGGCAGTTCACAATCAAAAGACCCTAATTACAACATTGAAGGGTTGTTGGAAATTTATAAGACTCTAAAATAATGAAAGAGCTCTTTCTTATGCACCGCACCTTTGCTTATTACCTCTAACTCTTAAGGATAAAGGATGCAATCGAGGTTATCAAACTCAACTCATAGACTCATAAGAGTATATTTCATATAAAAATGTAATAATAAAAATATAAAATACATATAAATACCTATTTATTTAATTTATTATTATTATTATTTAGTTTGTTATATTATATATTATGATTTAAATAATTTTTAAAAATTTTTAATACTATTATACTTATTATTATTATTAATTATTATTTAGTTGGTTATAAATTTATATGTTATATGTTACATTTTCTGAAGAAAAAAAACAAAAAAAATGTGTTGTTGGGCTCAAATAGAGGCCCAACCATTCAAAATACATAAGAGATGTTTGTTGAAACCCTAAACATTAGTAGCAATGTGCCTTTGCCCTAAAAAAAGTTGTTTGGTGAAATAAAGAGACCGTGAGAAGAGTAGTTCCAAACCAGCACGAGTCAGCAACAGTCGAGCAACAATCGCAAATCACAGAGGAGGAAAGGAAGGTGTGAAATGCGAAAGAGGAACCCTCACTTGAGTCTCCTAATTTGTGTCGAAATTGTGATGCGAAAAGAACACAAGCCTGTGTTGTTTCATTAAAAAAATTTACTCCAACCAGAAACACTAACTCGCCCCTAGAATCATGAGTCTACACAAGTTTAACAAGTCCACTCCGAGTCTTTACAAGTCTACTCAAAAAGTGAGTTGACTCATGAAGGGCAACTAGACTCACAAACTCGTCCAAGTCTACGAGTTGACTCATGAGTTTGATAACCATGGATGTAATTACTACTTTGAAATTATGTGAACAAGCTTTCCTAGATTCTACCCACCTTCCAAGACTAATTGGGTGAGGATACAAATCACCAATTTCCACCAGAGGGGTGGTGAATTCCCTATATGAAGCATGGGAGTGGTATAAAGTCTTGTTAGAACTATGATTGCATCATGGATTTAAGTAGTGGTGGGAAATCCAATTCACTAAAGTAAAATGATTTTAGACTCCACAACTAGTGAAACTTTTATGAACAACCCACTAAAGGAAGTCATTGTTGGAATTCTTGAGGTTGTGGCTTCAAACTATAGCCAATGGAAGAGCAAAAAGGAAAACTACTCAAGAAGAGTGGCTCTATGTAAGTATGAGGTGAGTGATGTTTATAAGTTGACGGAGAAATTTGATGCTCTAAGTAAAAAATTTATAAAAAAAATCCAATGTTAATTTAGTAGGTGCTATTAATATTTCTTGCAAGCTTTGTCATTTGTAGTGACATACAACTATACATTGCCAAGAAGGAATCTCATCTAAGCAAAGGAGTAGATAGAAAATATGGCTTTAACCCACAATTAATGTGACTACTCGTAGGCAAAGATATTCTATCCATATTTGAATACATACAATACAACCCAGAGTGGAGGAGTTATCCTAACTTTTCCTACCAAAATAATCAAGATCAAGGAATATTTAAAGGGGTAGTTTATTGCAAAAAAAAAAAGTTAAGTAGCCTTCTACCTTCAATAACCGATAGATATGGTAGCTAAGATTTTTTAAAAACTCTAAATTTTAAGCAATCACCATCCAAGTTGTATAGCCTCGTAAAGGGGTTTGTAGTGAGTTAAAAGAAGTCTAACAAGTTTGTGAGTCGCTCCATCCAAAACTTGAAACCTAAGGTGGAGCAAATGATGGATAAAATGGAGAACATGGCTATCCACAACAAGTTGGAGGCTCAAATTTCCTTATTTCCTCCTCAAGCCAAGCTCCAAGTTCCCCGCTGAACCCAAAATGAATCCATTTGAGCATTGTATAGTAGTGACCTTAAGGAATAGGAAATGTTGAAGCATTATCCTTTTGAACTAAAATATTTTAATGACAACAAAATTTTAAGAATAAAATTTTAAGGCCTTTAGACTTATGCTACTAATGGTTTGCCTTGAGTTCTTTTAAACAGTTCATATTCATGTGTAAATGTCTTTTGCATATTTTGTATGGTCTCATATTGATTCATTCTAAATAGTTCATATTCATGTGTGAGAGTGTTTATTCAAGATCTCTTAACATTAGTTGTGCCTTCATGTGTAACTTGTAATGTATCCCACATTTATTTTGCATTTTTACAATTTGAGACTCTAAAATATTCATCCATGCCTAATGCATAAGTAATTATATTTTTGGCCTTTAAATTATATTGAACCCTTCTTTTTTCATCTTCATCCCATTGTTCTCTAGGTTTTTCTATAGTTTCATTTCCCACTACCATTGTAGGAATGAAGGGACCAATTTCAATGGCTTCCCATATATTTAAATCTATGGCTTCTATAAAGATCTGCATTCGGGTTTTTCAATAGTGATAACCCTCACCATTGAACATAAGAAGCTTATTAATAGAATTTCCCTCAAGAAATGGAAAGTTAGATGAGGCCATAATTATTCTTGAAGTTTTTAAACTTTAGACAAGAATCCTACTCTGATACCACTTGTTAGACAAGTGGCCTCAATAACTTAAGAGGGGGGGGGGGTGAATTAAGTTTTCAAAATTTTCCCACTAACAAACTTTTAACCCCCTTTAAATGGTAGGCTCAGAATGCAGAAGAAGAAGTACCAATCAATCTAAACGATGTTCTTTAAACGTGTAAGAAAAATTGATTGCAATAAAATAAATGAGATAAGGGAAGAGAGAAACGCAAACTCAATTTATACTGGTTCGACCACTTCTCGTGCCTACGTCCAGTCTTCAAGCAACCCACTTGAGATTTTCCACTATCTCTATAAATCCTTTACAAACTCTGAACACACTTCAAATTCTAAATTTCAAACTTTCAAAAAAATCTTTTTAAAATAATTTTACTTCTGGTAATCGATTACAATGCCAGGTAATCGATTACCAATGGAAAAAATGCATTTTTCAGAAACTATTTAAAATCTTCTAAAACCTTTTTATAATCAATTTAAAAACTATGTTGTGAAGTAAAACCTTTGCAATCACTAGGAGACTCTTTTAACAAAGATAGACTAAGACTTAGCTTTCTTCTTGATCTTTGTTTTCTTGGTCTTGATTTAATCTTGAAGTAATCTATATTTGCTTAACCTTGAATGTTTCTTGAAGCAATCTTGTTTGACTATACTTTGGCATCATCAAAAGCCTATATTTATACATTCACATTCTCCCCCTTTTTTGATGATGACAACAATTATCAAGTAAATTCTTTTTGGCATCATCAAAACTTGCATGATTCACATTCTCCCCCTTTTTGATGATGACAACCATTATCAAGTAAATTCTTTTTTTTTTTGCATCATCGAAACCTGCATGATTCACAAGCATGAAGAGAGACATCATGCAATAGTGTACTGAGATAGTGCATCAAAAGTAAAAAGCTTTCCAGAAGACATAAATCATTACGGAGAACAAATCTTATTATTACAAGTCCTATTTGCACAAGGTAGCTAGAAAACAAGAAAAGTAGTCTCAAGAAAAATTCAATTACATGAAGAAGGAAAAAGACTTACCACCTGCAGAAGACACTTTTTTTGAAGTAGCAAAACACATGACTATGTTAGAGGAAAAGTCATGAGCCACTAACAACAACAAGCACCAACAACCATAATTTCGAATTTAAATTATTTGAAAGTTGTTCCAACTAAGGAAGGAGGAGGAACTAACTGTATTGACATGGACAACACACAATGGATCTCCTTGATCTCTAAGTTTCACAAGGAAGAAGGAATGTGATGTAGCCTTGTGGAGCTTGTAGGCCTTGGATCTTCTTCATCAATGGAGTCCTTTACTTCTTGAATTTTAATGGCAGTGGAATGGAGAAGAAGAGTTGAGAGGAGATGCCACTTCAAGAAAAAGATGAGTCTAGAAGAATCTCACCACCACAGGAAGCCATGGATAAGAGTTTGAAGGTAGGAGAAGATGAATGGAGGGAGAGGGAGAAAAGGAGCACGAAATTTTGTGCCTCAAAAGAGATCTGAACTTTGAAGTTTAATTCTCAAATGATCAAAGTTGAAAAAATGCACACACATGCCCTCTATTTATAGCCAAAGTGTCACACAAAATTGGAGGGAAATTTGAATTTCTATTCAAATTTTACTGGAATATGAAATTGAATTTGTGGAGCCAAAATTTCACTAATTATGATTATTGGATTTTAGCTATGGTTCAGCCCACTAATCCAAGATCAAGTCCAAGATTCTCCACTAAGTGTGCTTAGGTGTCATGAGGCATGTAAAGCATGAAGGACATGCACAAAGTGTGACTATATGATGTGTCCATGGGGTGTAGCAAGAAAATGCTCACCTCCCCCTCAAAATTTAATTGGATTCGGATTCTCCCAATTCAATTAAATTTATTTACCAACACCCATCAAATATTCACTCAATGCATGTGAAATTACAAAATTATCCGAACACTATTAGGATTCCCCTAGTTTACATTTCTTGCCAAACCGCCTAGATAGCTTTCCATTTACCAATTAGTTGTTTACCTTATCTTTCACACCTCTTTTAGTGTTTATTTTGGCTAGTTTCAACCATAGTTTCTTTTACCTTTTGTTTTCAAACCTCCAACAAGAAAGAACCACAACTTAGAAACCAACATGAGTCATCATTCATCTAGTGTTAATGGCGAGGGTACTAGTCATAAAGACCCTTTATCTAGAATCTTAGATGAGTTGAGTTCCCTCAAGTTATGGAAAGAAAAAAAAGAGAGAAAAGAAAAAGGAAAAAAAAGAGTGGAAGAAATAAGTCAAGATGAAAGAAAGAAAATAAGAGAGGAAGAAAGAAGAAAAATAATGAAAGAAATGAAAAGAGAAAAACATGCCTCCTATAGTAGTCATAACTCTTGCAAGAGCCTAAGTGAAGAACTTCGTGACTATTACAAAGGAAGGCATAGGTCACATCTTAGACCTCACTCCCATAGAAGAGAAAAGGAAAGAAAGCCTCAAGAGGCTAACATTAACCTCTCATACTTCCATGGGAAGGACAATGTAGAGGCTAACTTAGATTGGGAAATAAGGGTAGAGCAACAACTTAAAAAGAAGTCTACTTCAAAATCTTATGGCTCTCACTCTTATCCAAAGAAAGACCAAGGTCAAGGCATCTTAGGAGTGACACCTTCTAAGCCCAAAGATGATAAGGGGAAGGCAATAGAAAAGCAAGCCCCTAAGGCTAGTATGCAAGAGAAAACTAGCTCTATAAAGTGCTTTAAATGTCTTGGAAGAGGACATATTACTTCTCAATGCCCCACCTCAAAAACCATGATTATGAGGGGCCAAGACATTTATAGTAGCCAAGATGAGGCTACTACTTCACCTTCCTCTAGTGAAAGTGAAGAAGCAAAAGGGGAAGAATCTAGTGAAGAAATCTACCCCCAAGAAGATGGACAACCATTAGTGGTTAAAGAGAAGTGTAAGGAGGTAAGTGTTTCCTCCAAGAGGTTAGCTAAGAAGGAAACTCATTTTACAATAAAGACAAACATTAAAGAAACTTTCCCTCTTAGACAACCTCCACATTTTCTCTTTTGTAAAAAGACACTTGCTAGCATTGCCACACCTCTTGGGCTTAAGTTTATTCCTCAAGTAGAGAAGTTGTTGGATGAGGGTTTGGTTCGCAAAAGCTTAAATCCTTGTGCTTTGTTGGTGCCCAAAATAGGTATTATTAGGCACCAAGTCCCTAAAATAGGTGGTATGATGAATGTTTTGAGTGGTGCAACCCTCTTTTGTAAAATAACTCGTACACCTAAGATCTTCATGGTGTGTGTACATAGGGACCCATTAGGTAGGTTTGTTCTTATTTTTAGTTTCAATACAAACTTAGGTACTCATATGGGACACCTTAGGTTTGTCATACTTTTTGGTAGGAATAATCAATATGAAAATACAGAAAAAGGTATGTTTTATTGCGTTACTTTTCTTAATTTTTCAAATAGTGATCAAGGGGTTCCCATGAACCCTAAGAGAATAAAGGTCATTCCTGAGTGACCCACTCCACCAAGTATAAGAAAAATTTGGGGCTTCCATGACTTAACAAACTTTTACAAAAGGTTTGTCCCATATTTTTCTATACTTGTAGCACCACTCATTAAGTTGGTGAGAAACCATGTTCCTTCATGGGAAGATGCCCAGGAAATGGGTTTTTAGACCTTACCTTACTTCAACATACCAAATACCACTAATACATATGTTTTTGTTCTTTTTACAGGTGTTGAGGAAGGGAGCCCAGAGTATGAAGAACCTCAAGATTTGAGGTCAAATCCTTTCCAAGGTGGAGGGAATGATGCAATCCTACCCCGCAAGGGCATTGGATAGAAGACTCCAAGTAGATTGGGCCAGAGATCCAAGGGAAGGCCTTAGGGTTCTCATGAGCCTTAGGGTAGATTTTGAGCCCATGGGCTAAGTATGAGCCCGCTTATCTTTGTATATATTAGAATAGGTTTTTTCCTTCGTTTAGGCCTCGTATTTTGGCCATTCTAGTAGTATAGGGTTTTAGCCTTGTATTTTGAGTAGTCTTTGTAGTAGGGACTTTTTTTTATTTTCATGTATTTTGTCATGGGGGTGAGCTTAGGTATTATAGGGGGTGTGTAGCTAAGTTCTAGCTTCTCATCTCAAGGAGGTGAGCTTAGCTATTAGAGAGGTGTGTGTAGCTAAGCTCTAGCTTCTTTAGGAATCTTTTCAAGGAAGCTTCTCAAGGAGGTGAGCTTAGTTATTAGAGGGATGTGTGTAGCTAAGCTCTAGCTTCTCAAGGAAGTTTTCTCAAAGAAGCTTCTCAAGAAAGCTTCTCAAGGAAGCTACCTAGTCTATAAATAGAAACATGTGTAACACTTGTTGTAACTTTGATGAATGAGAGTCTTGTGAGACACAACTCAAAGTTCAACTTCTCTCCCTTTTTCTTCCTTCAATTTCGTGCTCCCCCCTCTCTCTTTCCCTCCCTCTTTCTTTTCCTCCATTGAAGCATCCTCTCCAAGCTTCTTATCCAAGGCTCATCTTGGTGGTGAAGCTCCTTCTTCCATGGCTTATTCCCTAGTGGATGGAGCCTCCTCTCACCTCTTCTCCTTTGTCTTCCACTGCATCTCCATGGTGGAAAATCACCATTAAAGGACCTCATTGAAGCTCAAAGATCCAGCCTCCATAGAAGCTCCATAAGCAAGCTTCCATCACACACTCATGCATTTCATTCTAAAATTCAGAGATTGATGCAAAGACTATTACTCAAAGCTAGTCGTTTACTCGCAGTTTAAGATCACACTCTCACCAGTTATGGTTCAAGCTTTCCTTTCTCAATCAACCTATCTACTAACTAACAATTCTAATTGCAAGATCACATTCTTGTTCTTCCTTTGTCTAACATACACACTAGCTCAACTTTTGAAAAGAAACACAACTTCATCACAATCATGCATTCAATCCAAAATCAGTCTATAACACCCATTTCACAAAAAGATAAAAGTGTTTCACTGCATAATCATCAAGATCAACTTAAACTGTTCCGTATGCTTCAAAACAAGCATACTAACTATTCACAAGAAGCATAAATGTAAAATTATAAACGTAAACCAAAATCACTAAAAACAATGTACTGAAACTAATATAGTTATAATCATTATCCAAACAGATCCTGGGTATCATGTGTCTGAGCATCCTCCTCATCTCTCAGAAGAAGTACTGGAGTAGCTGGAGGAGAAGTGTTCAGTGCTAGGACTGGTGTGGTCTAGTCCTCTGGTATGTCAAGTAAAGGAGTGGAAGGGTCACCTAAAGGCTGGGGTGAGGAGAGGTCTACCACTGGTGTTAGAGGCTCTGATGTGCCCTCAAGGGATCTCTCAGGAGTAGCAGTAGTCTCTGGTCTCACCTGTTCTTCCCCTGCCTCAGGATGAAGAGTGAATGGCTCTGGAATGGTGGTCTTAGAGGAAGCATCCTATAACGACCCGCCTCATTGCTACGATATCCACACTCTAATATACGCTAATCTCAATTTTTATAAAAAGAACTCCCTTAATTTTTGCTTATGAAAACCGAAGTAATTTTGTCACAACATGCATTTATCCAACAACACGCCATTACTTAAGTGAATATACAAAATTATATAGAAACAGTAACTTGGTACACGTCATACACATAAACGAAAATTAAATTTGTTCATAAGTATAATTAAAATCCAAGTTTTACATCTTTGATTCAATAAAATAAAACTTCAAAACCAACTACGAAGGAGTTGATTACAAAACACAACTCTCTCCCAAAATAACGCCAACGTCATCACGTCAGCTCGGCGGCTCCTCACCAGAATCTTACTCCCTGCATCCTGCCACTGTCATTCTGCTCCCACAAACAAGGTTCGTGATCATCACAGGTATCAACCACATGATACAAAATTGCAACGGTGAGTTCATTATAAAAAGAACCAATACCAATTCCAAATAACCACAGTTAGCAAGGAACATAGACAAACATGATGAGCATACACGACATTCATTATTCAACACTCATGTCCAACAAATATTCATCATCCACATCCAACAATTACTCATCATCCATCCATGGACCAAATCAAGACTGCACAGAATGATGCATGCACCTGACTCAACACTCAAATTCAATGTGGTACGTACCAACAACAACCAAACCTCAGGAAATAGCCTAAGCGTGCCCACACGACACTCTCACTTAGGGAGCTGTGCTGAGTTTGTCGAGACCACCTGGGTGTGCACGTAACAGCCCCCCTCCCATAGGTGATCAGCCTGGGAGCCCAAAGGTGTTCCCTACCAGGTGACAAGCCCCCTAGTACAAAGTACACTTGGCCACGGTTACTCTATTTCCTATGTCGTATGAGCTATGATCATGGCCAAAAGTAAGTTCCAAAGACCATGGACCAATTAAAGCGCCTAAGCATCCCCTCATAAATGCTTAGATTCTCTAACCACGCTAGTTACCCACGTCTGGGCCATCTGACATGGTCAGTGCACACTACCCCCTATGACATACACTTCATACGACGTATGATCGTGGCCAAAAGCTAGTGCCAAAGACCCTGGAAGGTCAGTGCACAGTGCCCCCCACGATCATACACAACATCCAACGTATGAACGTGGCCAAAAGCTAGTGCCAAAGACCCTGAAAGGTCAGTGCACAGTGCCCCCCACGAACATACACAACATGCACATGCCAATGCATTTCCAACATCAATCAACAAATCGTATTTCCATGTCATTCACAACATAAATATCATCTCATCTCAATGACATTATCAACAACAACAACAACCTCATTTCATATTCACATATTCATCAATAATAACAATTCATGTTGACATGGTCTTTATTAACAACGTCATCTCAAATCAATATCATCATAATTATCATTATCATCACATATCAATTAAAATCCTCAATAGCAACATCAACAACAATTCAAACAAACACAACAATATCATTTCCACACACACGGTCTTCAAACAACACATTTCAAACAACCAAAACAATATCATTCATCACAATACATATATATATCGCATCCCATTAGTTAAAACGTAATTTTCTTTGAAGAAAAATCAACATGCAACAGGGACAGGCATCTTCTAGAAGATCCCAACGGTTAGATCATGGACAAGTGTCTTGTGTAGCTGCAGACCAAATTTCGATCTGATCCAACGATAACGAAGACTGGGCAGCATTTTTACCGAGGCAACTCATGTAGCTTCCCCAAGAAGCTTCCTCAATGTCATACCCTAATTTCGTCCGGGGACCATCTGTTTGTTGGGATGCGACCCTCATTTGACCACTTCGAGATACTTGGCACCCATCATTAGCCAATCCGTGAAGTTCTGTGACATGCCGGAAGTCAAAAGAAAGCATTATTGCACAATCCGTGAAGTTACGTGATGTGCCGGAAGTCAAAAGGAAGTGTTAATGCGCAATCCATAAAGTTCTGTAACATTCCGGAAGCCAAAGAAGGGATGATTGCGTAATATATAAGGTTTTGTGACATTACGGAAAGAAAACAAGTATCATTACGTAATTCGTAAAGTTCCGTAATGTTACGGAAAAAGAATCAGCAAAAAAAGGCAAGGGGTGTATTTAGTAAATAGGGGGTGCAAATAGCAACCAGGTCCACTTGGGCCTTCCAGGAAGTTCTTCAGAAGGTGGTGCCTTCTGGAGGAAGCAACCTAGCTCGCCTAGGTGAGCTGAGCTCACCTGGGCGAGCTAGGTGGCAAGTTCCTCCCTCATTTTCCTATAAATAGGGGGAGGAGGGAAGAACAAAAATGTTCAACCCTTCTAGTATCTGAGAATCACTTAAAATTAGTGAGAAAAATTGTTTCCGTGTAGAAAATCCAAGCCGAGGCGCTTCCGTAATACTTCCGAGACGTTTCCGTGAGTGATTTCGCGACGATTTTCAACCATTCTTCATCGTTCTTCGTTCGTTCTTCGTCGTTATTCGGTCTTCAACCTGTAAGTTCCCAAAATTGAAATGCTCAATTCATTCTATGTACCCTTTGTGGTCCCCACTTGTTTCGCGTGCTTTTATTTTTATTTCATTTACTTTTTGTACCCCCTATTGACGTGCTTTAGTCATTTATTTAAGTCATTTTTTCACCTAATCAAAAATAAAATAAATTTCCACCGATCATTCGTATTGTAACATCTTTTAATTTCTCTTAAAATGAATTCCGACCGTTCAGTCATGCCGTAACCACGTTTAAAACCAAAAAGAGGCAAAATAATAATATAATAATCAAAAAATATCTTTTAGTAAAATAATCAAAAAAATCAATCGGACGTTTTTCTTTGGGATTTTTCTTGCTTAATCGAATTGACTAATAACCAAAGTGAAACTAAGGCTAAAATCAATTCATAAATCAAACTTTTGTCATCAACTAAAAAAGTCATTTTTAAGGTCCAACGCCTTGAAATGGTCTTTTCCGCTTTTATTGGTTAAACGTACATTTCTAAAGGCCTAAAATCAACATGTAGCTTTATTACCTCTTGCAAAAAATAACAAGAGATCATTAATGGTCCAATGCCTTAATGTTTTCTCTCCTTTCAAAAGAATCAAAAGATTGTTTAATGATCTAACACCTTAAATGACCGTTCATTCAATAAAAACATATTTTTCAAAAAAGGATAAAAACAAATTAACCACCATTTGGTTCTCAAAGAACTACGAAGGTCTGATTTCCTTATCACAATTGAGGAATACGTAGGAGCAAGGGAAACATCCTCGTCGACCACAAAAAGATAAAAAATATAAAAGGTACAAAAAAGACATAAAGACGTAAAAGGGAACATAAAACAAATTGAAGTCATGTTTGCACATTTGATTAAAGGTTGTCGTCCCTTGTGACGGACGTGTGGGGTGCTAATACCTTCCCCGTACGTAAATACAACTCTCAAACCTTTCACTTAAAGTTCATAGGCCACGTCTTTTCCGGTTTTTCTGATGTTTTCCTCAAATAAACGTTGGTGGCGACTCCGCGCGTATTCCTTTCTTGGAAGATGCACCCGCGAGTCACGCGTCGCCCTCCCTCCGAAGGGTAGGTTGCGACAGTTGGTGACTCCACTGGGGACTGTTATTAGAGAGTTAGGCCATTTAATCTTGTGCAATGTTTTATCATGACTTTCTCCTTTGTTGGTTTCCCTATATTTTTCTTATGTTCCTGTCTATATAACTCTTTGATGCTTTTAGTGTGTTTTAAAATGTATGCATGAGGTAAATATTTATTTATTTGATGCACACGAACACCAACACTATTTGCACACAGTGAGTTGAAAAAGGGCCCTATACCCGGGTTCGTGGGAACATAAGGAGTGGAGGTGAATCTATGATCATGCTAGGTCCCCGACTTGCTTGATTACAGTGAACCCTCATCTAGAGTTTTTCTCTTTGATAACATATTGTTGCTAGTAGTCTCTATTGCTGCAATATGTTCTTCGAAGGGGATGATACCTCTAGAGACCATCAAGAGAGATATGACCACCTTGGGAATTATCACTAAAAGCCCTTTTAGCTCACTCTCATATAGGTCCCTTAAATAGGGGCATGGAGTGGACACGCTGCGTTCCATTTTTCACACTGCCATGCATAAGTGTCATGTACCCTTTTGCTTATATTTGTTTGAGAATATTGTCGTACTATGTACATCCCCGTGTTGTGCCTTTCGCATATGCATCATGCACGGGTTCTGTCTTGATCCCCTCTCTTTGGAAAACCAATGGAGGGTCCGTGTCACCTTCTTAAATACATACGTTGGGCACTGTGCTACCCCAAGACGTTGTATCTAAGAAGGAGACAATTTCCCGGGCTCCCGTATTCATAAATTGCATTTGTGTCATATGCATTTCTTCATGCATTTATCCATTCCACCCATGATAGATGTCGGAGTTTTGATTCGCACTAGGTTTTGTTTCACTTTAGAAAAACATGGGAACAAATCAAACCAAAAAAGGTTTTGTCAAGTCAAGATTAAGGGCCTAGATATCACCAGCATTAAGGAGTTGGGGCGGTTGATGGGACCTCTCCAAATGCAAGCCTTCCGCAACGTGTACAGAAAGATTTTAGATTTGACCATAGCAGAGATATCCACGGAAGCCATTGTATCACTCACCCAATACTATGACCAGCCTTTGAGGTGCTTCATGTTTGGAGACTTCCAATTAGTACCGACTGTTGAAGAATTTGAGGAGATTCTAGGATGTCCTTTTGGGGGAAGGAAACCGTATCTTTTCTCTGGGTTTCTTCCCTCCTTGAGCAAGATTGAAGTTGTGGTCAGGGATTCGGCAAGAGAATTGGATCGTGTAAAGCAAACTCGAAACGGTGTAGTGGGCCTACCATGGAAGTACTTAGAAGGCAAGGCAAGGGATATGGCGAATCAAGAGGAGTGGGTCCCGTTTATGGACATATTAGCATTGCTAATCTTTGGGGTTGTCCTCTTTCCAAACATGGATGGTTTGGTGGACCTAGCCGCAATTGATGCTTTCCTTGCATATCACCATAGCAAAGAAAGCCCGGTGGTAGCTATCTTGGCAGACTTATTTGACACATTTGACCGCAGGTGCGAGAAGAGTAGCGCACGGATCATCTGTTGTTTACCCGCTCTTTGTGTATGGTTGGTTTCACACCTATTCCAACAAGACATAAGGCATCCATGTCCGCTCTGAAGCCATTGCTCGTGTGTCGAAAAGAGAAGAATAGATTGGGACCAACACTTGGATGGGATAGGAGGTAGAACAATCAGCTGGTTTCCTCGATGGAAGGAAGGAAAGGAGGGAGTCCTCTTCTCATGTGGGGACTACCCAAACATCCCGTTGATAGGGACGAGGGGTTGTATTAACTACAATCCCGCACTTGCTATAAGACAGTTAGGGTACCCCATGAGGGGAGCACCGGCGGAAGAGAGCCTCTCTCCTTTCCTTGTGAGAGATTTCGGCACGGGGGTTAGATTGGCTCTATAAGTTGAAAATTATCAACGAGGAGGACTTCGAAGCTCCAGAAGAGGATGAAGAAGTCCGAGCTCTAAAAACCGAACTAGGAAAAGCAAGACTTGCCAAAGAAAAATTTAAGTTAGTCACTACAGACGTCCGGAAAGAGTGTGCCGAGTTACGAGAAGGAAATGCAGTTACCGCAAGAGCCTTTGAACAAGAAACCAAGAGGGCTCGCAAGGAAGATCATGGCCGAGACAAATTCAGTGAAGCTTTGTGGGGCAGCAACAGTGAGCTCAAGCTTCGAAGGGAAGAGAGAGACCAATCACGAGCACATAACATGGTTTTGAAAGAGGAGTTAGCTGCTTGCTCAAGGTCCAAAAGAAACTTGTCTCAGCGTTTATGCGAGACAGAGACCAACATGTTAGCCATCATCAGCAAGTACCAAGAAGAATTAAATCTAGCCACGGCCCACGAGCACAAAGTGGCAGACGAGTATGCCCGAGTGTACACGGAAAAGGAGGCTAGAGGAAGGGTGATCGACTCGTTACGTCAAGAGGCAATAATGTGGATGGACCGATTTGCTCTTACCTTGAACGAGAGTCAAGAACTTCCCCGATTTCTAGCCAAGGCCAAAGCAATGGCAGACACCTACTCCGCCCCCGAGGAGATCCACAAACTTCTCAGCTATTGTCTGCATATGATAGACTTAATGGCCCATATAATTAGAAACCGCTAGGAAGTTTGTATTGTCACTCAGATCTTGACTAATTATAAACTTTCTGAATAAAATGAGTTTATCCCGCGTTTTTACTCCAAAGATCAGTGCAAATCAAATCACTCCCGCATTTTATCTCTAGCATGCATTCATATCATGCATCGCATAAGCATCTCTTCATGGCATCATAATGAACATATCGTTCCAGCATTTGTCCGTTATCATATTCCAACATCACATTTTGCATGAGTCATTGCATCATCATACATATGCGTTCAACATACTTTTTGTTCTACAAACTGCATACCTTTTGTTTTCATGTTCGCTCATGCATGATCCTTGCATTTTCTTCTACAGAACAAAAACAAAAAGGGAAGCATGAAAATTCATGGTGCATTCTTGGTTGCATATATTCGGTACCATGAGCCAACCATGTTGGGATCATAAACCCGTTTCACTTAAAAACAACATGAGTGAACATGGTACCTAATGCATGGTTAACAAGGAAATGATGTTTCTTCGGGCATCTCAATTTCATAATTACATTTTCCATGCATAGCTTAAAGTGTGCCCGAGTCACTCATCCCTATGAAAGGTTGTTGAAGTATTAGCGATCAGAATTGCCATTCCTTGGATTATAGGGTTGAACTAAGCTCAAGCTTTTACGAAAAAGGTTCATCAAGTCAAGTTGAAGTATGGAAGTAACCATCTTGCAAAAATTGGGGCAAAAGATGGATCGGGTTACATCGCTGCTTCATCTACTGCCAAACACATTTAGGACTGTTGATGTCCTTGTTACTTCCAGTTTCACCTTGACGAAGATGTCATGGACTATGTTGAAAATCTAAATTGATTCAACCCCATATCCTGCGTAAAAATTTGCAATACTTCAACTGTGCATCATTCGCATACATCCATGCTTTTCATTGGTTGCATTGCTCATTGCATTCTTTCCTTGAAAAAAAAATGAACTTAATCATTGTTATCAAAAAGAAAAGAACACACTTTATGACGCCCTTATTGAACTCGTGCTAGAGCTAGAGTAATGAGTGAAGTAGAGGAGGTGCAAGAGCAGATGAAGGCCAACATGGAGGCCATGAAAGAGCAAATGGCCACAATGATGGAGGCCATGATGAGCATGAAGAAGATAATGGAAGCCAAGGCGGTTGTAGTTGCCACTACCGGCGCTGTTGTTAAGGAGAACCTGATGCCCCCATCTGGCCTCAACCAAATGAATCATCCAACCTCAGATATGGTAGGCAAAAGATTTGGGAAGTACGGGCAGCCCCCATTATGCGCAAATTCAAAACAAGCATGCCTTCCCACCATATGGCTTGCCTCCCAACTATACACCACTTAATGTGGCATACACTCCCAATGAGGATGTCAATAACTCCGTTCCGATACTCATTGAGAGCCAATAACCTCAATCTGATCAGGCACATGTCTCTCAAACCATGGGGGAGACACATGAAATTCCCCACCACAATCTAGCCGACTTCGAGCCTTGCCTCGGATATGCCACTGAAGGGCAAGCAGTTGGTGGTATACCCCTGCAAAACACTTTGGAGGGCCCTCGGTATCACCCATAAACCACACCTCTTGCATTCCACAACTGGTAAAAACCCTCATGCTATGGCAGAAATGGGAAAGTTGGATCATCTGGAGGAAAGGCTCAGGGCCATTGAAGGAGGCAAAGATTATGCCTTTGCTAATCTAGAAGAATTGTTCCTAGTACCTAAACATGGTCATTCCCAAGTTCAAGGTGTCGAACTTTGATAAGTACAAGGGGACTACTTCCCCTAAGAACCATCTAAAGATGTGTTGTCGAAAGATGGGGGCATACGCAAAAGATGAGGAATTGTTGATACATTTCTTCCAAGAAAGTCTTACTAGAGTAGCTGCTACTTGGTACACTAACTTGGAGCCTTCCCGAGTCCATTCTTGGAAGGACCTAATGGTTGCCTTCGTTAGGCAGTATCAGTACAATTTTGATATGGTTCCGGATAGGATGCAACTACAGAACATGTGCAAAAAGGGGCATGAATCTTCCAAAGAATACGCCCCAAGATGGAGAGACCTGGCAGCTCAAGTGGCACCTCCATTGACGGGGAAAGAGATGATCAGAATAATAGTAGACACATTACCAGTGTTTTACTATGAAAAATGGTGGGGTACACACCTTCAAGCTTTGCGGATTTGGTCTTCTCCGGGGAAAGGGTCGAAGCGGATCTGAAAAGAGGCAAATTTAATCATCCTGCTTGGACGAATGAGAAAACTGGGACAAATGAAGAGGGTGAGGATGAGGGAGAAACCCATGCTGTGACTGCCATTCCTATATGGCCAAGTTTCCCACCAACCCAACAATGTCATTACTTAGCCAATAACAACCCTTCTCCTTACCTACCACCCAGTTATCCACAAAGGTCATCCCTAAATCAACCACAAAACCCACCTACCACACTACCAATGCTAAACACCACCTTTAGCACGAACCAAAACACCAACCAAGGAAGGAATCTTGCAGCAAAAAGCCTATAGAATTCACCCTAATTCCGGTGTCCTATGCTGACTTGCTCCCATATCCACTCGATAATTCAATGGTAGCCATAACCCCAACCAAGGTTCCTCAACCTCCATTTCTCCGAGGATACGACTCGAACACAACATGTGCATATCATGCAGGAATTCCGAGACATTCCAATGAGCACTATATGACCTCGAAGCGTAAGGTGCAAAGTCTAATTGATGCAGCCTAGCTGAAATTTGGGGAGAATCGCTTCTGAATCCTAACGTTGACAAGCGACACCACACATGGGGCGATTTGGAAAGCTGTTGTTAGATGTCTCTAATAACTCATCAGGATTTTCAAGTTTATGCCATTATTATAAACCACAGTTACAATGCTAAATAAAATGGATAAATTTCACATTTTTGTCCCTCATCCTCTCACAATCACATCTTTGCTTATTCAAACTTCCACCGGAATGTGAGTGCAAGCCATTGGTCTGTTTGCTCAAGCGACCTGCGCTCCTGAGTGTTGACTTCCAAGACTGTTCAATTAGAGATTACTCGTCTTGCACGTTGGTAGGGGTGCCATAAAACAATGAGTAAAGTTCAAAACAAATAAGTTTCAAAATAAAAAAAAATCCTTCAACTATTTCTCGTCCTTGGAAAACTCTTTTTGCAAGAATCAACTGCTTCTTTCATTCTTCCTTGCTACAAGGTTGTGAAAAATAAAACAACGATGGATACCTCAGAGCCCTACACTGGGGCAATGAGGGGCATCGTGCTTGAACCTCAAGTGAACCTAGGGGCAGATTAGAAGTTCTCACCCAATAGGTTCCCAGCTACAAGGTCATGACGAAAGATAACGATTGGTACCTCAAAGCCTTACACTGGGGCAATGAGGGGCACTGTGCATGAGCCTCAAGCGAACCTAAGGGCAGATCAAAAGTTCTCACTCGTCGATGTTTTTAAACAAAAAAAAGAGAGGGGGACAAACCCTGGAATTTCAATGGATTGATTAAACATCAAACGACTCCATTGCCGTCACTCCAAAATGGTCAAGTGACTAAATCAAACCGAACATACACTCTGAGGAAGTTCCCGGAGAGATTTGCAAAAGATAGGATAAGGTTGCATGAATTATCACCTCTTTCAAAAGGACAGTCAATCTGTGTTTTCCAAAAAAATTAAATCAAAATCAAAATCATAAAATAGGGAAAGAATGTCATGAACACTGTACAACTTTCCATTGCATTGCATTGTTTCATATGAAGTCCGCATTTACCAAATTTCACGACAAAGGTTGCATGCATCTGCATCCCTAAAAATCATGTTAAATGCATAGATTTCCTACATCTAATGTCCAATCTTTTGAATTTGGGATGATCGGCTCTCTCAATGAGTCAATCTCATGCTTTCTCATAAGGGTGGACCCTTGGGTACTAGTACCCCCACCTTTAGAGGACTACACGTCCTCGCCTTCAGAGGGCTGCACGCCCTCACCTTCAGAGGACTGCACGTCCTCACCTTCAGAGGACTACAAGTCCTCACCTTCAGAGGACTACACGTCCTCGCCATAAGAGGACTACACATCCTCATCTTCAGAGGACTACACGTCCTCACCTTTAGAGGGCTACGCGTCCTCGCCATCAGAGGACTACACGTCCTCGCCTTCAGAGGACTACACATCCTCCACTTCAGAGGACTACATGTCCTCGCCTTCAGAGGACTATACGTCCTCGCCTTCAGAGGGCTACACACTCTCGCCTTCAGTGGGCTCCACATCTGCACCTTAAGAGAATTTAAGGTCCTCTGCCCTAAATGCTTAACCGAGACTTGCACTCCAGGTTAAGGGGCCAGTAGTTTCCTTTTATCAGTTCCTGGGCCATCCCCTGATATTGGAGGGCGCCAACTATACGAATACAACCAGAGAGGGAGGCTATCACACAGCTCCTATGTATACCGGGGCAAGATTTCACCTGTGTCGCTGCAAAGAGACGAGTGCGGATCATGCGCACCATCATGACCACTCTTACACAGATATGGATGACATAGCTACTTAGCAACATTTTGCCCAATGACTGTAATGCCAACCTCCCCCTATGGAAGTATCAGTTGGTCTATGCCGTCCCGACATAGGTAGGTATGCATTATTTCCAACTGATTTCTAATGTCATCTACTATTTGCAGGGGTCGCGCCCACAAGACACCCAGTGGACCCGGAGAAGTCCAACAGGGCCCTGGGGTTTCCAGCTCTGGTTACGGGCCTCTATCAGTCCTACAGGGTGCCTGTACTCCCTGGCAAGGTCATGCCATTGCGACATAGGTAAGTATGCATATGGTTCAAACTGATTTCTAATGTCATCTATTGTTTGCAGTGATCGCGCCCGCAGGACACCCTGTGGACCCAAAGAAGTCCAACAGGGTCCCGGGGCTTCCAGCTCTAATTACGGGCCTTTGTCAGTTCTACGTAGTGCCCGTCACCCCCAACAACGTCATCAGGCCTCCTACTAATCGAGCTTTCATCAAGAAGTATTGCGCCCCTAGGCAGGCAGAGGGCGAGACACCACAACAGCCTGGGGATGGCCAGCAACAGGCAACAAATGCACCGCCGCCACCTCTAGAGCCCCTCAGCTCATCCACAAAAAGGTTAGAGTATTGCCTATGACACATGGCCGACCAATAGGTGACCAAGTCCAAAGCCAAAGGTAAGCAAAGTACTAGGTTCGTGACCGACAAGTCATCAGGCGTCCAGCTCAAGACGTTAAAGAAGCGCTACTAGGAGGCAACCTAGTACCTTTTGAATCTATGCTTGTTATTTGATCACTTTTTATAGTAGGACGCACCTAGTTGCTCATGATCCTAGGAATTTAAATAAAACAAGCACAAGCTCGAAAGGTAGTCATACCTCACAAAATATATGTATGTGTGTAGGTATGAAAATACCTTAGATTTGCATGTATGTAGAAAAAAGATACCTCACAAAATATATATATATATATATATATGTGTGTGTGTGTGTGTGTGTGTGTGTGTGTGTGTGTGTGTGTGTGTGTGTGTGTTTAGGTAGAAAGATACCTTAGATATGCATAGCAAAAATACCTCACAAAAATATACACATGTTTAGGTAGCAAAATACCTCATGAAAACAAAAACAAACAAGAACAAAAAATATATCTTTAAGCTGAAAAGCCAACATGCTTTTGAGAAGAGATAACTTCCAGCTTTTCTTTGAAAAAAAATTCACTAATCATAACCAGTTTTTGAAAGAAAATGTGTATACACCTGAAGGGTGAATGCTGTGAAAATTTACCCGAACGCCCAAAATGGACTCGGATGAATGCATGAATTGATAAAAGAACATGTTTTGAAAGCACTGGGTTGACTACAATAGAGAAAATGAATCCTGAGCCCTAGTATCACATGACCATAAAAACTTGATGCTTGAGTGTCCACATAGGTGCATGCATCACCAGTTTTGCATAAAATTTCCTAATCATCATTGTTGCATGTCTATCATGGAAATAATGTGGGACATCCCCTTTATCCCTGAACCAAACCAAACCCTGACATATGTCATGTCCAGCCATTCTACGAGCCTTGATCCAAAATCCCAACTTACCATAAACCTTGCCCTCGGAAGAAAACCAAGAAAAGAAAGTTCCCAATCAAAGAATCGGAAGAAAGCAAAAAGAGAAAATTCTCAATCAAAAGAGTAGAAGAAAGCAAAAAAGGAAAGAAAGTTCTCGATCAAAGATCGGAAGAAAACAAAAGAAATATACAGAAAGGTCTTTGGTCCAGACAATATTTGAACAATACAGATTGTCACCAAGTAAACAAGAAAAAGAAAGGAAACCACGACCTAAAGTGGTCCTCTCCCTTTGATTGCCAACCAATATCCCGTGCGCTAGCGACTTTCTCGCCCCGCACTAAACAAAAATAGAAAAGGAAAAGGCAAGAACACTCAAAGCCACATTTCCCACAAGAAAAAAAACCATTCCCAAGAAAAAGTCCTATTTGATCCATGATCACGCATGTAATCTTTGTTTGATAGGAAATGATTTGCAAAGTCAAGTCATGTCATATCTATGGTTCGGAATTAGGATGAAACACTTACCCGTGTGAGATTGATACACTTTGAGTGATTTCCTTCTATTTTTGTTGGGCCCAGTGTTTCCTCTAAATGGTCATTTAGAAGCGAAATGCTAAGCATCCAAAATCTCATTTATGGTTATGAGAAAATTTCATCAGCATACTCTCCTTCCCCGGTAGACACATTGTTTTTCATCCAAAAAGCATATATTGCTCTGATCAGTTGGAAGTTTTGTCTCTTTACTAAAGCATGTTCGCATTTTAGTGAAGAAAACACCGAGACTATTTTAGTCTCCTAGTTATCCAGAACTATGTAGGTCTAAGTTCCTCATTGAGGATACATAGGAGCAAGAGCCTTGCTTTTGTCGACCGCCCCACAATCTCTGTCATATTGACCCTGGGGTCATGTGACGCGCGGAGACAAATTATGGTCATTCTACACACCTTTTCGCCATTCAGACACAGTCGTGCCCGATGGCACGCAGAGACTAACGTCATCTTCTGCGCCTTTTGTCATCCAGAGGCGGCAGGCCCGATGACATGCGGAGACAAATTTTGGTCATTTCGCACACCTTTCTGCCATTCAGACACAATCGTGTCCGATGGCACGCAGAGACTAACATCGTCTTCTGCGCCTTTTGTCATCCAGAGGCGGCGGGCCCGATGACATGCGGAGACAAATTATGGTCATTCCACACACCTTTTCGCCATTCAGACACAGTCATGTCCGATGGCACGCAGAGACTAGCATTGTCTTCTCCGCCTTTTGTCATCCAGAGGCGGCGGGCCCGATGCCATGCGAGGAACCATTTGGTCCCGCACTTTTTCACCTTTTGTTATCTAGAGGCGGTGGGCCTGATGACATGCGGGGAACCATTTGGTCCTACACTTTTTCACCTTCTGTCATCTAGAGGCGGCGGGCACGATGACATGCGGAGACAAATTATGGTCATTCTGCACACCTTTTCTCCATTCAGACACAGTCGTGTCCGATGGCATGCAGAGACTAACATCGTCTTCTGCGCCTTTTGTCATCTAGAGGCGGCGGGCCCGATGACATGCGGAGACAAATTACGGTCATTCTACACACCTTTTCGCCATTCAGACACAGTTGTGTCCGATGGCACGTAGAGACTAACATCGTCTTTTGCGCCTTTTGTCATCCAGAGGCGGCAGGCCCGATGACATGCGGGGAACCATTTGGTCCCGCAATTTTTCACCTTTTGTCATCCAGAGGCGGCGGGTCCGATGACATGCGGAGACAAATTATGGTCATTTCGCACACCTTTTCTCCATTCAGACACAGTCGTGTTCGATGGCACGCAGAGACTAACGTCGTCTTCTGCATCTTTTGTCATGCAGAGGCGGCGGGCTCGATGACATGCGGAGACAAATTTTGGTCATTCCGCACACCTTTTCGCCATTCAGACACAGTCGTGTCCGATGGCACTCAGAGACTAACTTCGTCTTCTGCGCCTTTTGTCATCCAGAGGTGGCGGGCCCGATGACATGCGGAGACAAATTTTGGTCATTTCGCATACCTTTCAGCCATTCAGACACAGTCGTGTCCGATGGCACGCAGAGACTAACATCGTCTTCTGCGCCTTTTGTCATCCAGAGGCGGCGGGCCCGATGACATGCGGGGAACCATTTGGTCCCGCACTTTTTCACCTTTTGTCATCCAGAGGCGGCGAGCCCGATGACATGCGGGGAACCATTTGGTCCCGCACTTTTTACCTTTGTCATCCATAGGTGGCGGGCCCAATGACAAATTATGGTTATCTGCACACTTTTGCTATCTGTAAGACTCGATGAGTGATAAACGCGCAGAGACAAATTATGGTCATTCTGCGCCCTTTGTCATTCAGGAGTAGCGAGTCGAGTGATAAACACGCGGAGACAAATTATGGTCATTCTGCACCTTTTGTCATTCAGGGACAGTAAGTCGAGAGGTGGGCGGAGACAAATTATGGTCATTCCCCACACCTTTTCGCCATGCAAAGGCGATCGTCTTCGATGGCACGCAGAGACAAATTATGGTCATTCTACGCCTTGCCACCCAGGCTCGATCGTGTCCAAGGGCACGTAGAGAAAAATTATGGTCATTCTGCGCCTTGTGTCAACCAAAAGGAACAAACTCGGCAGTATTAGGATGATGTTGGTCGTCGATGCTGATCATTTTCAAAATTTTTGCAGGTTCCGCTGGCGAGGAGATTCACCGGCCGAATGGTGTTTCGTTCAAACGAAATTAGTGTCTTATCTTTACTTTCCTTTTATCTCTAATAAAAGACAAGTAAAGAGGGGCAACTGTCATACCCTAATTTCGTCCGGGGACCATCTGTTTGTTGGAATGCGACCCTCGTTTGACCACTTCGAGATACTTGGAACCCATCATTAGGCAACCCATGAAGTTCTGTGACATGCCGTAAGTCAAAAGAAAGCATTGTCGCACAATCCGTGAAGTTCTGTGACGTGCCGGAAGTCAAAAGGAAGTGTTAATGCGCAATCCGTAAAGTTCCGTAACATTCTGGAAGCCAAAGAAGGGATGATTGCGAAATCCGAAAGGTTTCATGACATTACAGAAAGAAAACAAGTATCGTTACGGAATTCGTAAAGTTCCGTAATGTTACGGAAAAAGAATCAGCAAAAAAAGGTAGGGGTGTATTTAGTAAACAGGGGGTGCAAATAGCAACCAGGCCCACTTGGGCCTTCCAGGAAGTTCTCTAGAAGGCGATTCCTTCTGGAGGAAGCAACCTAGCTCGCTTGGGCGAGCTGGGTGGCAAGCTCCTCCCTTATTTTCTTATAAAAAGGGGGAGGAGGGAAGAACAAAAATGTTCAACCCTCCTAGTATCTGAGAATCACTTAAAATTAGTGAGAAAAATTGTTTCCGTGAAGAAAATCCAAGCCGAGGTGCTTCCGTAACGCTTCAAAGACGTTTCTGTGAGTGATTTCGCGAAGATTTTCAACCATTCTTTGTCGTTCTTCGTTGGTTCTTCGTCGTTCTTCGTTCTTCAACCGGTAAGTTCCCAAAATCGAACTTTTCAATTCATTCTATGTACCCTTAGTGGTCCCCACTTGTTTCGCGTGCTTTTATTTTTATTTCATTTACTTCTCGTACCCCCTGTTGACGTGCTTTAGTCATTTATTTAAGTCATTTTCTCTCCTAATCAAAAATAAAATAAATTTCCACCGATCATTCGTATTGTAACCTCTTTTAATTTCTCTTAAAATGAATTCCGACCATTCGGTCATGTCGTAACAACGTTTAAAACCAAAAAAGAGGCAAAATAATAATATAATAATCAAAAAATATCTTTTAGTAAAATAATCAAAAAAATCAATCAGTCGTTTTTCTTTGGGATTTTTCTTGCTCAATCGAATTGACTAATAACCAAAGTGAAACTAAGGCTAAAATCAATTCATAAATCAAACTTTTCTCATCACCTAAAAAAGTCATTTTTAAGGTCCAACGCCTTGAAATGGTCTTTTCCGCTTTTATTGGTTAAACGTAGATTTCTAAAGGCCTAAAATCAACATGTAGCTTTATTACCTCTTGCAAAAAATAACAAGAGATCATTAATGGTCCAATGCCTTAATGTTTTCTCTCCTTTCAAAAGAATCGAAAGATTGTTTAATGGTCCAACGCCTTAAATGACCATTCATTCAATAAAAGTATATTTTGCCAAAAAAGGATAAAAACAAATTAACCACCGTTTGGTTCTCAAAGAACTACGTAGGTCTGATTTCCTTATCACAATTGAGGAATACGTAGGAGCAAGGGAAACACCCTCGTCGACCACAAAAAGAAAAAAAATATAAAAGGTACAAAAAAGACATGAAGACTAAAAAGGGAACATGAAACAAATTGAAGTCATGTTTGCACATTTGATTAAAAGCTGTCGTCCCTTGTGACGGACGTGTTGGGTGCTAATACCTTCCTCGTACGTAAATACAACTCCTGAACCTTTCACTTAAAGTTCGTAGACCACGTCTTTTCTGGTTTTTCCGACGTTTTCCTCAAATAAACGTTGGTGGCGACTCCGCGCGTATTCCTTTCCTGGAAGACACACCCGCGAGTCACGTGTTGCCCTCCCTCCGAAGGGTAGGTTGCAACACTAAAGAAGCTTCCTCGTGGTTTCTTTGAGAAGCTTTCTCAAGAGGCTTCTTTGAGAAGCTAGATCCTTATCTACCCACACCCCTTTATTAACTAAATTAACCTCCTTGAAAATAATTACAGATAAAAATAACGCAACAAATATAATCAAACATCAAACATAATTTCTAATAATATATAGATATATATATATCAGGGTGTTACAACTCTCCCACCCTTTTAGAAATTTCGTCCTCAAAATTTACCTTACTCAAACAAGGATGGGTGAGCTTCTCGCATCTGACTTTCTAATTCCCAAGTGGCATCTTCTCCTGATGCACCTCCCCAGATCACCTTGACCAACGGAATCTCTTTCCCTCTTAGGTGTTTTGTTCGCCTATCCTTAATCCTCAAAGGCAATGTTTCATATGTCAAATGCTCCTTCACTTGTACATCATCCAATTCAATCACAAGGGATGGATCATAGATATATTTACGGAGTTGAGACACATGAAAGACATTGTGAAGATTAGAAAGAGACGGGGGTAACGCAATTTGGTATGCCATAGGGCCAACTTTCTTAAGAATTTGGAAAGGATCAATAAAGCGAGGTGTGAGTTTTCGGGATTTCAATGCTCGACCAACCCCAGTCCATGGAGTGACTCTCAAGAATACATGATCACCAACCTCGAATTCCAGATCTTTCCTCCTCTTATCATGATAACTTTTCTGCCTACTCTTAGCAGTCCTCATCCTTTCCTGGATTAACATAACTTTCTCGGTGGTTTGTTGTACCACTTTCGGTCCTAAGGTGAGGCCTTCTCCGGGCTCTAACCAACATAGGGGTGTCCTACACCTTCTACCATACAAAGCTTCATAGGGAGCCATGCCGATGGTAGAATGAAAACTATTGTTATAAGTGAACTCTATCAATGGAAGAAAACTCTCCCAGCTTCCCTTCTGCTCTAAGATACATGCTCTTAAAAGGTCCTCCAATGACTGAATGGTTCGTTCAGTTTGGCCATCAGTCTGAAGATAGTAGGCTGAACTCAGTCTAAGCTTGGTTCCCAACACTCTGTTCAAGCTCTCCCAAAATCTAGAGGTAAATCTAGGATCTCTATCAGATACTATGCTAGATGGCACACCATGCAGCCTACAACCTCACTTATATACAAGGTGGTCAACTTCTCCAAGGAAAATCTAATATTAATGGGAATGAAGTGAGCAAACTTAGTGAATCTGTCAACCACAACCCAAATAGAATCCAAACCTCTAGGGGTTCTAGGTAGTCCTACCACAAAATCCATGGAAATATTGTCCCACTTCCATTGGGATATTTCTAAAGATTGTAACTTCCCTGAAGGTCTCTGATGTTCTATCTTAGCCTTCTGACAGACTAGGCCACCAAAACATCATCTTTAAATCCTGATACATCTTGGTAGCACTAGGATGGATGCTCAAATTACTCCTATGTCCTTCCTCTAAGATCATCTTCCTAAGTTCAGGCAGATTGGGAACACAAATCCTATCTTGAAGTCTCAAAACTCCATCTACTCCAACATTGAAACTACTATCCCTTCCTGACTCTATAGCCTCTAACTGAGTCCTTAGAAAAGGATCAATCTTCTGACCTTTCTTGATATCACCTAGCAACTCACTAGTGATCCTCAAATTCCTAATCTCATATTATTAGGAGTAACCTCACAAGCAAGACTAAGGTCTCTACATTGTTCCAAGAGATCCATCTCTCTAACCATCAAAGCAGACATATGTAGAGATTTCCTACTCAAGGCATCAGCCACTACATTGGCTTTACCAGAATGGTAGCTAAGCTCAAAATCATAATCCTTAAGAAACTCTAACCATCTCCTTTGTCTCATGTTCAGTTCCTTCTGACTAAACATGTACTTAAGGCTCTTATGATCACTAAATACCTCAAACTTAGAGCCAAACAGATAATGCCTCCAAATCTTAAGGGCAAAAACTACAGCAGCCAACGATGGGATAATTCCTCTCATAAGTCTTAAGTTGTCTAGAAGCATAGGCCACCACTTGGCCATTTTGCATCAACACTCCTCCTAAACCTATCTTTGATGCATCACAATACACCACAAAGGGTTCTCTCGGGTTAGGCAAAACTAGCACTGGAGTGATCTTCAATCTTTCCTTAAGGGTTTGGAAACTATGCTCACCTTGGGTATCCCACACAAAAGCTTGACCCTTATGAGTCAGTTTAGTCAAAGGTAGAGCCAGCTTGGAGAAACCTTCTATGAATCTCTAGTAGTATCCTGCTAAACCTAGAAAACTCTTAATCTCGAAAACAGACTTAGGACTCTCCCACTCAAGAACAACTTCAA
Organism: Glycine max; assembly: GCF_000004515.6. Classification (NCBI taxonomy): domain Eukaryota; kingdom Viridiplantae; phylum Streptophyta; class Magnoliopsida; order Fabales; family Fabaceae; genus Glycine; species Glycine max. The sequence goes on along the minus strand of NC_038241.2, from coordinate 18,527,329 downwards.
TCTTAGAGGGATCCACAGCTATACCCCCTTGCGATATCACATGCCCTAGGAAACTAACTTTCTCTAACCAGAACTCACACTTGGACAACTTAGCATAGAGTTGTCGGTCCTTAAGGGTATGCAACACAATCCTCAAATGTTATTCATGCTCCTCTCTAGTCTTGGAGTATACCAGAATATCATCTATAAATACTACCACAAAACTATCAAGGTAAGGGTGAAAAACTCTATTCATGTAGTCCATAAACACTCCTGGATCATTAGTCACACCAAAGGGCATGACTAGATACTCATAGTGACTGTAACGGGTCCTAAAAGTAGTCTTTGGTATATCCTCAGACTTCACTCGGATCTGATGATAACCCGACCTAAGGTCTATCTTGCTAAACACACAAGCTCCTACCAGCTGGTCCATAAGGTCATCTATTCTAGGCAAAGGGTACTTATTCTTAATCGTTACCTTATTCAACTGGAGGTAATCCACACACAACCTCATGGTTCCATCTTTCTTCTTCACTAGCAACACTGGGGCTCCCCACGGAGACATACTAGGCCTAACAAACTGTTTATCCAACAACTCCTCTAACTGTTTCTTAAGCTCAACTAACTCTATAGGAGACATCCTATAAGGTGCTATGGATATGGGTCCAGTACCAAGCACTAAGTCTATGGAAAACTTTATCTCTCTCTCAGGGGGCAGACCGGATATATCCTCAGGAAACACTTCGGGAAACTCTCTGACAACAGGGAGGTCACACATAGAGACCTTTGTCTCTATTTCCAGGCTAGACAAGATCATGTACACTTGAGCATCTTCCTTTAAAGATGTCACAACGTGGTTGGCAGAGATAAACATCATACCCTTACTCACTCCAAAATCATCAAACACCACACTTTTATCAAAACAGTTCAACAAGACATGGTTGGAAGATAACCAGTCCATACCGAGAATAACATCAATCTGACTCAAAGGCAAACAAATCAAATCAATCAAGAATATCCTACCAGAAATCTCCACAGAACAATTCAAACACACATCAGAAGTTAACACAGAACCACTAGTAGGGGTCTCTACTACTAGATCTCTATTTAGAGAAGACACAGAAAGCTTAAGTTTTCCTACACACAAACAAGATATAAAGGAATGGGTGGCACTAGAATCAAACAACACGAGCAACGGAATCCCATTTATGAAACATCTACCTTGGATTAGATCTTTGGATTTCGAAACTTCAGCACCATTAAGGGTAAAGACTCTTCCAGTGGCCTTTGGATGTCTAGTTTGGTCACTTGAGCCTCCACCATATTGCTCTTTCTTGGGTCATGTACAATCTCTTTGAGTGTGTCCCTTTTGTCCACAATTAAAACATGCTACGCCTATATCGGGACAATTGGAGGAGATGTGCCCTGGTTTACCACATTTGTAACAAATGATATGAGTGGAGAAAGTATTAGGTTTACTACCACTACCGCCTGCAAATCCCCTAGCAGCAGTTCTCTGATTGTCATGGCGGTTACCATATTGCTTAGGAGGAGTCGAATATGGTTTTCCTCGATGTTGAGGCCCATTCTTTTTGTTCCTCATTGGACCTGTACTCCTACAATAGGCCGCCCTGTCTCGGGAGTCTTCATCCCAAATCCAACACATGTTAAGCAAAAGTGGGAACTGACGAACACCTTGGTAATTCACAGCTTGTTTCACTTCAGGTCGTAAGCCATTTAGAAACTTTACACACTTGGAACTCTCACCATCTCTCCCTTGATAATGGGGAAAGTACCTCACCAGCTCCTCAAACTTGGTTGCATATTCAGCCACAGTCATACTTCCTTGCTTAAGCTCCAAGAACTCCATCTCCTTCTTGTTCCTAACATCCTCAAGAAAGTATTTCTCCAAAAACACTCTCTTGAAGACATCCCAGGTCACATCTTAACCTTCAGCCTCTAGGCATTGGCGAGTATTCTCCCACCAATACTAAGCCTCTTCCACTAAAATATACGCACCAAAAGCGAGCTTTTGCCCCTCCGGACATGCCATAACTCGGAAAATTTTCTCAATTTCCCTTATCCAGTTCTGAGCACCATCAGGGTTGTATCCTCCATTAAAAGAAGGAGGGTTGTTTCGTTGGAAGCGGTCCAACCCCTGGTACTCAACAGCTCCACCAGCTTCTCCACTATTCGAATTCCCTATAGCCTGAGCTAAGGCTTGAAGGGCATCCGCCATCACACGATCATTCCGTCCAGTCATCACTCCCTATACACACCAGGGAGTTAGACATGGAAGGAATACACACAAACAAAGAACCACACAACAATCACAATCATCACAAATTCCTACTCAGTTACTCTTGAGAGTTGATGCCTCAAGACATCAACACTCTCTTTCCATCATTTGTATTTTCTGATCGCTTGCCATATCATGCCCTTCACAAATTATACAGGTGGCCAGTTTGATAATCCGTGACCCGGCATTGAAATTCATGGTATAGCAGACATCAGAAAAACAAATTCAATATGCTACAACAATCAAATCTCTATAGCTCGTAGGAACACAACTAGTGAGTAAGTGTTAATAACAAACAACGAACATCAAACATCAGCAAACAAACAACATCAAGCATTCAACAAAACAACCAGAGAATGCACAAAAAAACATAGCAGACTCACAACTCACTGGCCGAAAGGTTTGACTTGCTCTAATACCACTAAATGTAACGACCTGCCTCGTCGCTACGATATCCACACTCTAATATACGCTAATTTCAATTTTTATAAAAAGAACTCCCTTAATTTTTGTTTATGAAAACCGAAGTAATTTTGTCACAACATGCATTCATCCAACAACACGCCATTACTAAGTGAATATACATAATTATATAGAAACAGTAACTCGGTACACGTCATACACATAAACGAAAATTAAATTTGTTCATAAGTATAATTTAAATCCAAGTTTTACATCTTTGATTCAATAAAATAAAACTTCAAAACCAACTATGGAGGAGTTGATTACAAAACACAACTCTCTCCCAAAATAACGCCAACGTCATCACGTCGGCTCGACGACTCCTCACCAGAATCTTACTCCCTACACCCTGCCACTATCATTCTGCTCCCACGAACAAGGTTCGTGATCATCACAGGTATCAACCACACGATACAAAATTGCATGGGTGAGTTCATTATAAAAGGAACCAATACTAATTCCAAATAACCACAGTTAGCAAGGAACATAGACAAACATGATGAGCATACATGACATTCATTATTCAACACTCATGTCCAACAAATATTCATCATCCATATCCAACAATTACACATCATCCATCCATGGACCAAATCAAGACTACACAAAATGATGCATGCACCCGACTCAACACTCAGATTCAATGTGGTACGTACCAACAACAACCAAACCTCAGGAAATAGCCTAAGCGTGTCCTCACGACACTCTCACTTAGGGAACTGTGCTGAGTTTGTTGAGACCACCCGAGTGTGTACGTAACAGCCCCCCTCCCATAGGTGATCAGCCTGGGAGCCCAAAGGTGTTCCCTACCAGGTGACAAGCCCCCTAGTACAAAGTACACTTGGCCATGGTTACTCTATTTCTTGTGTCGTATGAGCTATGATCATGGCCAAAAGTAAGTGCCAAAGACCATGGACCAATTAAAGCGCCTAAGCATCCCCTCATAAATGCTTAGATTCTCTAACCACGCTAGTTACCCACGTCTGGGCCATCCGACAAGGTCAGTGCACTCTACCCCCCATGACATACACTTCATACAACGTATGATCGTGGCCAAAAGCTAGTGCCAAAGACCCTGGAAGGTCAGTGCACAGTGCCCCTCACGATCATACACAACATCCAACGTATGAACGTGGCCAAAAGCTAGTACCAAAGACCCTGGAAGGTCAGTGCACAGTGCCCCCCACGAACATACACAACATGCACATGCCAATGCATTTCCAACATCAATCAACATTCCATTTCCATGTCATTCTCAACATAAATATCATCTCGTCTTAATGACGTTATCAACAACAACAACAACCTCATTTTATATTCACATATTCATCAATATTCATCAATAATAACAATTCATGTTGACATGGTCTTTATTAACAACATCATCTCAAATCAATATCATCCTAATCATCATTATCATCACATATCAATTAAAATCCTCAATAGCAACATCAATAAAAAATCACATTTCGCACACACACACACACACACACACACACACACACACAGATATATATATATATATATATATATATATATATATATATATATATATATATATATATATATATATATATATATATATATATATATATATATATATATATATATATATATATATATATAGAGATAGATATTTAATATGTATATATATAGATAGAGAGAGAGAGAGAGAGAGAGGGGGGGGGGGGATAGAGAGAGAGAGTGTGTGTGTATATATATTTTTTTTATATATATATATATATATATATATATATAGAGAGAGAGAGAGAGAGAGAGAGAGAGAGAC